>NC_090759.1:24283774-24286274 GCF_036898095.1 Palaemon carinicauda
AAAAAAAAAAAAAAAAAAAAAAAAAAAAAAAAAAAACCCAAGTTAAACAAGACAGGTTCTCAAGTTCTTCAATAATCCTGATAAAACAGACATACACAGAAACGTGCATTAAAATATAAACTGCACCAATTTTAATGAGACCATGAAACAACCGAGGAGCAATGAAGATAAATCATGAAAGAAAAGTGTATTAGTTTCATGATGAAACATATTGGAAACTGCAGCATGGTTTCCTTTGAAAATTCTAAAGAAAAAAAAAATCTCCCATATACTAATCAATTAACATATTACAAAAAATTCCAAAATTTTCCATTACTTCATTATAATACAATTTTGACTATTTCATAAGTGATGTCATTAAAACATACACATGGCCTTCTAACTATGCTATATGTTATCATTAATATAATCAAAATCATTTCCATTATGAATATTCTGCGAAAAACATGCATTTTTAGTTATCAGGCAACGCAGGAAGCCAAAATCAGGTTAAGAGGTATGCAAATATGATATAGAATTGTAATAATTTAATTTTTTTTTTTTTTTTTTTTTTTTTTTTTTTACTTTGGACTCGCCCTTTTAGCGAGATTTAACGGACAGAGAGTTGAAATCATTACATTATGATTTGTTTAACTTAGAGGAATCATAGAAAACCCAAACCGTAGATGGACAATATCATAATATTCTGCATTTTTAAAATATATATATATATATATATATATATATATATATATATATATATATACGTATATACATATATATATATATATATATATATATATATAATATATATATATGTATATACATATATATGTATATATACTGTGTATATATATATATATATAGATAGATATATATATATATATATATGATAAATTTTTGCACATTTAAACGTGTTTTTCATATAGGGTTTATTTGAAATTATATATATATATATATATATATATATATATATATATACATATATACATATATATATATATATATATATATATATATATATTATACTGTATAAAAAATTGTAAAAATTCTAGGGTGCCAGCCTGCCAATTTCAAAAGAGGGTAGGGAGGTCTGGCCCCACAGGGGTCACTTAGAAATTCGGGACCACTTGCATTACCTTCCTTGGAAGATTATACGAAGGAATACACTTTTAGTTTTTATGTAGATTCACTAATCTCTCTTTCTATAGGGAACACACGCGCACACACAATCATACACATTGCCATATTTTATATATATATATATATATATATATATATATATATATATATATATATATATATATATATATTCACTAATCTCTCTTTCTATAAGGAACACACGCGCGCACACACTCAAACACATTGCCATATTTTATATATATATATATATATATATATATATATATATATGGCAATGTGTATGAGTGTGTGTGCACGTGTGTTCCCTATAGAAAGAGAGATTAGTGAAGGTAATGCAAGTGGTCCCGAATTTCTAAGTGTCCCCTGTGGGGCCAGACCTTCCTACCCTCTTGTGAAATCAGCAGGCTGGAACCCTAGAATTTTTATAATTTTGAATACAGTATAATATATATACTGTATATGTATATATATATACTGTATATGTATATATATATACTGTATATGTATATATATATACTGTATATGTATATATATATACTGTATATGTATATATATATATATATATATATATATATATATATATATATATATATATATATATACAGTAGACCCCCGCCATATGGCGTCCCCAGCTTACGTTTTTTTCACATTACGGTGTGGAATACGATTTTATTTTCGTCCCCTCGTTATGACATTTTCCCCACCTTACGGCATCGAATTCCGAAACTCAAATTTGGTGGTTTCTACGTGTATGACTGTGCGAGTCAGTAGCTTACCACCACGCTCATACGTCACTAAGAAGCTGGTCTGCTATTGGTCGGCGTCATGGCGTCACTAAGATGCCGATACGCTAGTGGCCGAAAATCCTCCCACAATGCTTGAGAGAGATGCTGCCTCTTTCTCTCTTTGTCATACGCGTGCTCAGTTCAGAATCTCAAGTGCGTTTCGTAAAGACTTGATCTCGTGTGAGTGCTTGCGATATTGTTATTTTTTGTGCATTTTAGTGCTTAATTATAACTTTAATTCGTTAGCTATGGGTCCCAAGATTGCTAGTGATGTTAAAGGCAGAAGTAAGAAGATGATAACTATGGAAACGAAGCTGGAAATCATAAATAAATATGAAGAAGGCTTGCGCATCCTTACCCTCGCTAATACGTATGGCCATAACCAATCTACGATTGGTAGAATTATTAAAAATAAGGAAGCCATTAAAGCAAGTAAGTCTTCTAAAGGCATGACTGTCCTTGCCAGTGGAAGGACCTCAATCAGCGATGAGATGGAGAGACTCCTCCTTCTGTGGATTAAAGAGAAGGAAATCGCTGGTGATACACTCACGCAATCGGTAATTTCGCACAAGGCGA
The DNA here is from genome assembly GCF_036898095.1 of Palaemon carinicauda. Classification (NCBI taxonomy): domain Eukaryota; kingdom Metazoa; phylum Arthropoda; class Malacostraca; order Decapoda; family Palaemonidae; genus Palaemon; species Palaemon carinicauda. Next base: position 24,286,258 of record NC_090759.1, read on the forward strand.
GCGCCATCTTTGCCAAT
>NC_090759.1:24296274-24301274 GCF_036898095.1 Palaemon carinicauda
AAAAACACTATTACACGGCCTCTGGAAACGATAGTAGGTGTTTTTTCTAATGCATGTGTACATAATTACATGCCAATACTTTGCATAATTGTAAAAGTATCTCTCTCTCTCTCTCTCTCTCTCTCTCTCTCTCTTCTCTCTCTCTCTCTCTCTCCTCTCTCTCTCTCTCTCTCTCTTTAGATTTATCGTTGGCAGCAAAATGTAGAGATTTAGATGACATTTTATTTTTTTGACATAATGTACGATAGGATAACAAATATATTCAAAGGTAATCTCTCTACATTATGTAAAAATATTTCAATATTTTTCCATAAATCCAAGTATTTCTAGATTAAGCATTAAACTTTATGCGACTCCACTAGACCTTTGGCGTAGTTTAGCGTAGGGTGAAAAAAAGTTGAATACCTCAATTAATATTTTCACAAAATATACATCTTGTGTTCGGCTTGCTCAAAGTTATCATTTGACATTTAAATATAAGTTTATTTGCTTAAGCCATTGCCAGAACTTAAACTATTCAACATTCAACACCAATATTAAACCAGACTTTTAATGTAGCGTTCAAAAAGATTTATGTACAATGTTATGCTCACACTAATAAATATTGACATATATTACATCTTTTGTAGTAGTAGTAGTAGTAGTAGTAATTGACCTTTGCCCTTAACATGTATTAATTGGCGTGGATTTTCATAAATATGAACAAAGATTGAACTCTCTGAGACAATGATATCCAAATCTATGGCTGATTACGTGAATTGGACATTTTGATTGACCGTAACCTTGACCTTTGGCCTTGACCTTCCAAAATTTAATCATTTCCAGCTTTTAACATAACAGTTAATCCATGCAAGTTTCATTAATCTGAGATTAAAATTGTGACCAGGAAGGTGTTCACTAACAAACATACACACAAACACACAAGCAGGGGTAAAATATAACCTTCTTCCAACTTCGTTGGCGGAGGTAAAAAAAAACATGAATCAAAGCCTTATATAAACTATATAATAAATGAAACTTTTAAATCATTTCAAAACAATAAGTATCACCCAGTAGATGAGTTAAAGTATCGCAACGTACAGTTGGACACAGGAATTCCAAGTATACCCGACTCTGAGGAAATGCACCCTCTCACAAAAACTGAGCGGCGAATTTTCCGTGAGTAGCAGCACCCACCATTTCTGCCAACCCCTCTCTGCATTAGCTGTTTGATTACACACTGTGCAGTAAGAATGTGGCAAGAAATTCGGGAGTCCGACTGTACACAGAAATCAGAGAAGATTTCATTAAAGGTTTAAAGGTTACTCATGAATGGCAGACAAGGAACAGTGGCACTTCCCTATCAAGCAGGACAATGATCTACAGACCGACCATATATACACATATGATCAGCGCCCAAGATCTCTCTCCACTCAGCAAGGACCAAGGAGGGCCAGGCAATGGCTGCTGATGACTCAGCAGATACACCTATAGTCTCCCCAAAACCAGCCTCCTTAGCTTACAAGGATGGTGAGGTTGCAGCGACCAAATGAACTAACGAGTTTGAGCGGGACTCTAATCCCAGTCTGGCTTTCACCAGTCAGGGACGTTACCGCATCGGCCACCGCTATAAAATCAACCAAATATGGAGTCCACCACATAGATAAACTACCCAATTACCTTATCTCTTTAATGTCCATACCTTATTGGTTATATTAGAGACGATTGTCGAGTCTCTAAAAAAAACAAATAATAAGAGGATGTATATTTCTTCTTTAAAAGCAAAAGATTCCCTCCGAAAAGTTTTGACGGACTCTGAGCAAAAGTATACTTTTACTATTATGTTCTTTTACATTTTCACCGCAGGGTAAGATTTACAATTTACATGAGAGAGAGAGAGAGAGAGAGAGAGAGAGAAGAGAGAGAGAGAGAGAGAGAGAGAGAGTCCGTACTTACAACTCTTAAATGCAAATAACTTAATTTCTCTCTCTCTCTCTCTCTCTCTCTCTCTCTCTCTTCTCTCCTCTCTCTCTCTCCTCTCTCTCTCTCTCTGACTAGGTTTCATAAATAATGAAACTAGGAAGAGGATGGAAGAATTCTACAAACCAAACTAAAGACCAAACACACTAAACGTATTTAAATGGCCTTAAAAATAAATCTGCCCGACCTCTGTTCCCATAATAGGTGGTTGCCATTCTTGACTAATTATTAATAAACAAACTTACTTAAAAAACTAAAACTAAACGACGTGTCACAAGTGTATGAAAGTTTAATCATTATGATGTATCTCAATTAGGCGTAATAAGATATACCCACCAGTTTAATGACATCTGAAAACTGCATAAATTAAAAGTTTAAAGTTTAATTAGTCTATTCTACTTTCATTAGGATTAATCAGGCATGACCACCAAGAAATTATTACCAACTATCACATGTGCATGAATTGCAGGAACCATAATTCTAAGTTTATTATTGGCTTTTAGGCAATGTTAATTACTTATCAATAAGTTCTATTATTTTGTTAAAAGTTTACTAGTGAAAGTAATTTAAAAAGCACAGGATTTACTATTAACAAGTAACTCTGCGTAAGTGAACTACACGCAGTTGTAATGCTTTAAAAGTAATAACATCTTAAAAGTACATCAGGCATAGTAACGCTCAATTACTTTGTGCAAAAAACTTGGTTTGTTTTGAAAAATAATATTCATTACTAACATACCATAGTACAATATTGCTAAAGGAATCCAGATGTATGTTACATCTAAAATTAATATGTACCTTGCATGTAAAATCAATAAGTTGAAAATAAGGACGTTGTGAAGTCAAAGGTTTGTTCATCCTTTGCTAGTTTGGTGCTTTGAAACTGGTTGGGATGCTTTATACATAAAAAAAAAAAATATATATCCGACCTAATATATTCTGTTTAAAACGTTCTATAGAAATTATCTCTTCTAAGTGTCAAAATAACACTAGTTTTAGAATAATAAAAATACCATATTGTTTGAATGCATAGAATTTTGAAGTGGAATATAGAAATCTATACGGCTCATTACTTTTCATTGACTTTTATATTCGACTTAAGAAGCTTAATAACATGCAACAAAAACACAGCAGTAAAAAAAATGGTAACCAGAATCTAAATCCCATTTAGGGAAAAATTAAATGTTTTGGTAATGTCCTTTACTGAGCTTCTTGGGTGTCTCCACCTAAAACATGAATAGTAAAATAGCATAGGATATGGAATGATTCGTCATGCATTAAATAACTAAAAAATCAACAATCATAACAAACTTGTAGATTCTGCTCGAATAATATTTGGATCTTCATAATCTACACAAAATGTGAGTTCGTTTGCGTCTGCGTGTGTGTGTGTGTGTGAGGAGAGAGAGAGAGAGAGAGAGAGAGAGAGAGAGAGAGAGACAGAGAGAGAGAGAGAGAGAGAGAGAGAGACAGAGAGAGAGAGAGAGAGAGAGAGAGAGAGAGAGAGAGACAGAGAGAGAGAGAGAGAGGAGAGAGAGAGAGAGAGAGAGAGAGAGACAGAGAGAGAGAGACAGAGAGAGAGAGAGAGAGAGAGACAGAGAGAGAGAGAGAGACAGAGAGAGACAGAGATAGAGAGAGAGAGAGACAGAGAGAGAGAGAGAGAGAGAGAGAGAGAGAGAGAGAGACAGAGAGAGAGAGAGAGAGAGAGGAGAGAGAGAGAGAGAGAGAGAGAGAGAGAGAGAGAGAGAAACAAAAAAAGACGTTAAAAAGTGCTTCTGAATATTATAGTAGTATAATAAAAAAATAATAAAAAAAAAACATCAAACGAGGAAGAAAATTCTACTTGCTGTCTATTAATATGCATGACAGGGAAGCGCGTGAGCTGTTCGTCCTTATCATGGGAATATTATCTTGCTTTTTCCCCCATTTCCTTGAGAAAAAGGGAGCCAGCAAATAACCAAGTCATGACTTGAGTATATTCAGAACAACACCAGCGCCAGGGCGTGAACATAATTCAGTTATTGTTTTTGTTTTTCTTCCTATTATTATGGTCACTGTAATTTCTGTAAATGCGATTGATAATCAAGTATAATTCAATTAAGTGAAAAGAATATATGGTTAAAGAAAGCTCTAACTTAATTGAAAAAAAATATAACCTAATCTGGAATCTCACAGTAAAAGAGAAACATGATCGATATGTTAAACTTAATTCCTCCTCAAGTAAGGAACGCTGTTAAAAACCTAATCATCAACTCCACAACCAATCTATAATACTACTATCCGTAGTAGGTGTGGTAGTATCTTTACTGCTACTGCTTGTTTTGACATTTGTATTTCCAAGAAATGACGTCATCAAATCCATGTTCATTCAGAATAATTTACGCTCGGCCATTACCTGCTAAACTTATATTCCCTAAGTAAACGTATAAGATAACCTACTTTATATCCATTTTATAGGTCAAGGTACCGTAGGGAGGGGAGAGGGGTAATTAAAAAAGAGAGTAGAATAGGTGGAGGTGATGGATGATAAGATTAGGCAGTTATTAAAAATAACCCCTCATAAATGAATTGATAAAGGAAGCATATTTTAAAACAAACAAAGGAAGCAAATAAAGACTTTAATAGTAAAAGAAAAATAGCCGCAACACTTTCTGCATCTCTTTTGTCTCGGCAGTTACCCAACCACCCCACCCTCCCCTAGCCACCCCCCCCCCCCCTCCTTCAGCTTTTCAAGTTAAGACAGACGAAAATTCAACCCACAATTTCGACGATGGAGCTAGCAAGCAGTATTAGCATTCATGACAGGCTACGAAGGAGGGAGGCTGGTGAATTCTTTAACGCCGCTTCTAGCCCGAGATAAGGTTACTGTTTGATGGCTAAATGTCAGCACAGCCTCGTGAGCATTTTACAGACCTCGTGAATATGTCGACAACTCGGATTTCTTATCTGTGCTAAAAAACGGCCCCAGTGGAAAGATATTATTTCGACACCAGGAACATTCCGTCGTCAGGAAATATTCTAAGAATAGTAAATGTTATTTA
>NC_090759.1:24308774-24318774 GCF_036898095.1 Palaemon carinicauda
CAAGATAGAGACAGCTAGCGAAATCTAACCGAGGCCCTTTGCGTCAATAGGCGTGGGAGATGATGATGATGATGAGTTTAGATTAGTTTATCCTACAGCAGGACTCCTTTGCATGTATCGGGAATTCAAATATAAATCCTAAAGTCTATCAAAATTTTACCTTGCATAGTATACCATGGATATGTTTAATCCACTAATTCTAAAGTCACCATCATTATACCATAGATTGTTGACACAGGCATCTTTTACGAAAAACAAATCTGACAGGACTATCCTCTTCAGCAGCACTTAATACGTTTGTTACACAAAATATGCTTTTAATTACAATTTCCTGATAATCCTACGACTATAATTAGACTAATTATACGCACTAATGGTTCGCTGGAGCACGTCTGGGCTTCTCAACCGTACTAGCAAAGAAAGCTCTCGAAGTGCTGGTACCTTTTGAAACTACTTACCAGTGTGAGTAAGGATTTTCTTGTCCTACTTCACCTAAGGCGATGAGAAAAAATCAGCCAAATTCTCAACTTGACATGCGAGCAGCACTCGGTACAAAGCCACCAAGATAATAATAATAATAATAATAATAATAATAATAATAATAATAATAATAATAATGATAATAATAATAATAATAATAATAATGATAAAAAAAAAAAAAAACAGCAGCACTCGGTACAAAGCCACCAAGATTTAAAAAGAAAAATTTTACTTTTATTAATATGAAAAGAAATTTAAGCTAAATTTATATGAATGAAGAGCAAATAAAAAAAACTTTGTTTTGTTATTAATACACATCACATCAACTTTGTAGTTTTAGCATATTTTTGTATTTCAGCAATGAGGGCCTGGGTGGGCGTAAAGTGATTTGAAAGGGGTAAGCGATAGTACATCGGAATTGGAAAGAAAAAATTAACATCACACATTGACTTTAAAAAATATACAAATAAGGTCAAGCCATAATAACGTCTTAAAAGATACAAAAGTAAATATTATTTTTAAAAAAATGGGACTAAAAATCAAAACCACAGAAAAATAAATAAATTCGTACAACAAATGAGCGAAATCAAAAGCTTCACGGCATTAAGAGTTAAGATGCTGCCATACATACCTTAGTGAAGTGATTGATTGATTGACTGATATAAAGTTTTCTGGCACCCTGACATTGAAGGTCATTGACGCTGATATATTTTGTGTTGAATAAAGAAAAAAGAGTATTCAATTTAAAACCATAAAAGCGAAGATGTCCTTATAAATTCCAAATAGCTTTCAAAAGACCTGCTTCTGAAATAAATCTAAAAATACCGCTAGCATCGTACAGCTCATAACGCCTAAGAACCTTGGCAAGGATGAACCTACCATCCTAAAAGACTTCCAAGGATCCAGAGAGTTCTTCTCTGGATCCTAGAACTTCCCAACATGATTAGCCGAAGATATCCTACAGCAACTGGAGGCGTAATAAATAGAAATTCGCTCGAGGCTGTTCAATTAAAAGGAAGCCTTGGCATCATCTGCTCTGACTCTTCAATATTTCTACGTCCCAGCCTCATGTTGACAGACAGCCATTGAACAATGAGATGGGAGGCTCCTAATCGCCTAATCTCCTCCCTTTGGGTGACTTAGCCTTTATTCCTTCAAACTTAATTGGTAATTATAGTGCGCAGATGGGAGGGACTCCTGTGGGCAAATAACTGCGAGGCCATTTTCATTCTTTGACAGCTGTCGAATTGCTTGAAAACTGAGCCTCTCTCTTTGTATTTGAAATATATATTATTCTTTAAAGAATGATATTGATAGTGTCTTTTAACATCTTAGGAATTTCCAGAAAATGACGAACTGCTTGAAAACTACGCCTTTCCGTTTGCATTTCACACACACACACACACACACACACACATATATATATATATATATATATATCCATATATACATATATACACAGTATACATACACACATATATATACATATATATATATAATATATATATATATATATATATATACATATATATATATATATATATGTGTGTGTGTGTGTGTGTATATATATGTGTGTGTAAATATACACATATATATAAATATATATATACATATATATATATATATATATATATATATTATATATATATATATAAGGTGTGTGTGCGTGTGTGCGCGCGGATGTGTGATGTGTGCGCGTCATTATTCAAAAGAAGAATATAACTATAGTTTCTTTCAACATCAAAAGCATTTCCGAAGCAAAAAAAAAAATCGTCTTAAAAATCTATTTCTAGAGAAACAAAAATAACATTGCTTTTGCAATAACCATAATTGCCAACATACTTGCAATGATGCACATCAATAATTGTGTGTGTAAGTTTCTTAACATGACAAGACAGGGTAATGATGTAAAAATGAAATTAAAAAACATTTGGTTTAGTTTTATATCCACAATGCTTTACGGACAAATTTATACCTCTCATCCACTATATAAAAAGGTTAAATCTTATCATAATAAAATAAAATTAAAATCATTGATAAATGTAACGAATTACAACACATATCTGCTTTAGACATAAAATAAAAACGAATATTGAAATTATCATAATGTTGTCAAAAGCAAAATATGTTTTTTTACAATAATCTATAAATTTTTAAGATTAGTTTATCATAATCTTCTTAGTGTAGTAGCTTTAAATTTCTACTGTTTTGTCAGTACAAAATATTATTCACCCAGTTACTGGATTCCATTTAATTCTTTTTTTTTATTTCCGCTTCTAAGGTACATCTTGGATGTTTTTGTTTTTTCTGGTAATGAATCATATGTCAATTTCCTAATCAGCTTAAATTAAGCCAGATTACACAATTGAAATGTTACCCAATGTCAAGAAAAACAGAACACTAATGTAAATATTGACTTTCAAAATTCAAGTACTACCGATTTCATAATGAAACTGATTTAAAAAAAAAAATTCATATTTCAGCAAAACATTCTCCCAGCTACTGTCTATGACTCGGTGCCTTTCCCATGAAATATCAATGAGTGTTGGAAATAGAAACTTTAAAAATGTTGGTATCACCTATTTCAAAATAATATTGATTTTTACAAAAAAAAAAAAAAATAAATAAATAAATAAATTGAAGCATGTTTCAGACAAGACATTCTCCCAGCTACCGTCTATGCCTAAGAGCCCTTCTCATGGAATATCGATGAGTATTGGAAATATTAGCTTTAATAATGTAGGTATTACCTACTTCAAAATGAGAAGAAAAATGAGCATATTCCAGACAAGACACTCTCCCAGCTACCGTCTATGACTGTATTAGAAACTGTGATCACAAAAGATACTGATGGCAAGACTTTGCAGTTTTATCCAGCGTAAGAAGCACAGAGCACTGAAGCGATTAAATAAATCAGACTCTACCGTGCATTTCAGATAGACCGCCACCGCCACCAAGTAAGCCAAGGTCTGAGGATTTGTCAGAAAATTGATGATGGACTGATTTGGTTTATCAAAGGTCAGATATTCTTCTTAAAGTTTATATAATAAAGACCTATTTTAATGTTCCTAAAGGGGTTTATTCTAATTGTTCATTACTTCTCTTGTGTTTATTTATTTCCTTATTTCCTTTCCTCCCTGGGTTCTTTTTCCTTGTTGGAGTCCTTGGCATTATAGCATCATGCTTTTCCAAAGGGAATTGTACCCTAGCTAATGATGATGATGATGATGATGATGACGACGACGACTTTATACCAAATTAAATAATAACTTTTGTCAGTGTCAATCGAGTATAATAATTTTTACCTATCTTAATTCAAGGTCATTTTGTTTAACCATTAAATTTTCATAATTACATTTGTCACTAGAGTAAGAATTATCATGACCTTGTTTCCTGCCCCGTTAACAATATTCAAGCAGCATAATGTGAGTTACTCTTTCAAAGTTAATTAATTTTATCTCTTAACAATAACCACATTTGGAAATATAATCTTTAATAATTGAATTATAGAATACCGTTCCAAGCATTTGTACCATAAAAGAGGGAACTTTGAACCCAAAATAAGCCATGAAATACACGTTCATCAATTAATCAATTGGTATATAATTCAGTTAAATTAACTGCTTAATTGCTTCAAGAATAGTACCTTGTAATGTACCAGTAATGGGAATGTCCGATAATTGGTGAACAGGCTGACGTAAGTCTCTTTTTATAGTTTATATAGATGAGATCTGTTTTAATGACGATGTTGTTGTTGTTGTTGTTGTTGTTGTTATTGTTAATAGCTAAGCTAAGACCCTAGTTGGAAAAGCAGGATGCTATAAGCCCAGAGGCTCCAACAGGGAAAATAGCCCAGTGAGGAGAAGAAAAAGAAAATATTTCAAGAAAAATAACATTAAAATAAATATCTCTTATATAAACTATAAAAACTCCTACAAAACAAGAGGAATAGAAATAAGATAGAATCGTGTGATCGAGTGTAACCTCATAATGTATTTTATTTTAATTGTTGATTACTTCTCATATAGCTTCTTTATTTCCTTATTTCCTTAACTCAAAGAGGCTATTCTTCCATGGTGGAGCCATTTGGATTATAAAATCATGCTTTTACAACTAGGATTGTAGCTTAGCTAATAATAATAATAATAATAATAATAATAATAATAATAATAATAATAATAATAAAAATAATAATAATAATAATAATAATAATAATAATAATAATAATAATAATAAATAATAACAATATATAGTAATAATAAATAGTAAACAACAATGATAAATAAATAATAATAAATACATAATAATAATAAATGATAAATAATAATAATAATAATAATAATAATAATAATAATAATAATAATAATAATAATAATAATAATAAATAAATAATAATAAAAATAAAAAATAAATAATAATAATAACAACTAATAATAAAAAATAATAAATAATAATAAAGTAATTAACAATTAATAATTAATAAATAATCAATAAATAATAATTAATAAATAAATCAATAATAAATAATAATAATAATAATAATAATAAATAATAACAATATATAGTAATAATAAATAGTAAATAACAATGATAAATAAATAATAATAAATACATAATAATAAATAATAAATAATAATAATAATAATAATAATAATAATAATAATAATAATAAATAAATAATAATAAAAATAAAAAATAAATAATAATAATAACAACTAATAATAAAAAATAATAAATAATAATAAAGTAATTAACAATTAATAATTAATAAATAATCAATAAATAATAATTAATAAATAAATCAATAATAAATAATAATAATAATAATAATAATCCTGCACATACATTTTTAACGAAGAAATATCTTCATTATTTCTTTATCAATTGGGCAACATGAAAACTATGGATGGAAGTTAATGCATCAAAGGTGATACCATTTGAGTATAAATTATTTATAAAAGCAATTATTACCTGTGTACAAAAATTAGATTTTTCTTTGAATTAACTTTATTTGCAGCGCTGGCAACCACGATTATGCACCATATTCCTTTTTTTTTTTTTTTTTTTTTTTTTGAAATATTAGTTTTTTAAGATTATCCTGCAAATATTTTTTTTTCTGGTTTTTAGTAACAATTTAGTTCTCTTGAAATTACTTCATATAATTCTTGATTAACTGTTGTAATATTTCAAAAAAATTCAGAAATAAAAAATTATATATTTGCCTGTATGACCTTTAATTTTATGAGTTATAATAATAAGACATGCATTAAGTAAATCATTCAAATAATTAATTTACAATGATTTAATTGCTATACTGCTTCGCTCTGCACAATTCCTTAGCTAAAACAAATATTTCAAATAACTATGAAGTTCATGTCTCACTTGAGTAAGTTGTATGTATGCTACGATATATATATATATATATATATATATATATATATATATACATATATATATATATATACATATATATATATACATACATATATATATATATATACATATATATATATATATATATAATATATATATATATATATACATATATATATATATACATATACATATATATATATATACATATACATATATATATATACATATACATATATATATATATATACATATATATATATATATACATATATATATATACATATATACATATATATATATATATATATATATATATACATATATATATATATATATATATACATATATATATATATATATATATATATATATATACATATACATATATATATATACATATATATATATATATACATATATATACATATACATATATATATATATACATATATATATATATACATATATATATATACATATATATATATATATATATATATATATCAATATAAAAAGGATAAACATAGTAAAGGCCAATAAGATTATAAAATATAAATTTCTATTGAACTGAAAATAATAAAAAGGCACTATACAGAATTATCTCTCTCTCTCTCTCTCTCTCTCTCTCTCTCTCTCTCTCTCTCTGTCATACGCACACACAAACACAATGACGACATAAACCTGGCTATGCAAGGAAAACAAAAGAAAAACATACATATGAATAAAGAAGAAAAAGAATAAATAAAAACATAAAAAAAACACCTTTAGCACAAGGAGAGAGAAAAACATTTCCTCCACGTCCATCATTAATATGCATGAAAGGCAAGCGCGTGAGCTGTTCGTTCTTATCATGTGAATATTATCGCAATTTTTTCCCTTTTGCCAAAGACAAAAAAAGGGAAGGCAAATAACGGAATCTTTCTTGAGCAAATTCGCAAGAGTTTTTGGCAAGGGCGTGGAAAGAGTCAGCATTTTTGCTTCTCATAAATGTAACTTTCATATTATAGCTATTGGGTTTTCCATTGATCTAATTATTATCGTAATTACAGTTCAACTAGAGGCAGACCAAACGTCTTTTATCACCAGCCTGGTTATCATTATAATATGGCACCACTTATCATCATTATTACTGGCGTAACCTATGGTAATTCTACTATATACCTTAAATAGATTCCAGAATATTACCATAAATAATATCTTTATCATATGGACCATTACTGACTCATTTGCAAAAAAAAAAAAAAAAAATTAAACCAGAACATTACATTAAAGAAGAAATTCTAGGATACATATATATATATATATATGTATATATATATATATATATATATATATATATATATATATATATATATATATATATATATACACGTCCACCTAATGTAAGAACTTAAATGGCACACAGTAGAGCGCAGACCTCCGCAACAGCAGATTATTCCTCAACCTTTTGCTCGACCTTGACCTTGACCTTTGACCTTAACATGTATTAATTTGTGAGGACTTTCAAACGCTCAAATATGAACCAAGTTTGAAGTCTCTGTGACAACGATGTCCAAACTTATGGCTGATTACGTGAATTGGACAGTTTGCTTAACCTTGACCTTGACCTTCCAAAATTTAATCGTTTCCAGCTTTTTGCATGTTGCATTACTGAACGATTAAAATTGTGGCCAGGTAACTGTTCACAAACAAACACACAAAAAGGGGGTAAAACATAACCTCGTTCCAACGCCATGGGCGATGGTTATTATACTTAAATCTTAATTCTCAAAGCAAAATCAGAGAGAGAGAGAGAGAGAGAGAGAGAGAGAGAGAGAGAGAGAGAGAGAGAGAGTAGCAGTGGTTGAAACAGTGCCTCTATTGCAGCTGCCAGTGCTGCTAATTGTATTTTATTGAACTGAGCAAGCATATACGACAGTATTTCGCTGTATATTATATATATATATATATATATATATATATATATATATATATATATATATATATATATATATATATATATATATATATATATATATATATATATATATATATATATATATATATATATATATATATACTATATATATATATATATATATATATTATATATATATATATATATATATATATATTTATATATATATATATATATATATATATATATATATATATATGTATATATATACATATATATATACATATATATATACACACACACACACATATACATATATATATATATATATATATATATAGCATGCACACACACAAACATGTGCATTTCCTCATACCTAAAATATATATCAAATACATTATGTATATCAATTGTGTAGTAAATTGAGAACTCAATGAATATTGATGAAAAAAATCAGGTAAAAGCTAAGATAAAAGCTAATTCTTTATTTTGTCCTCCCTCGCAACTACGAATGAAAAATGAAACATTCTGAATGTACAGTATACACAAAATGTATCAATAATGCCTGGAATTCAAGTAATATGATTTTCTGTGCAATGGGTGGTATAAATGAAATGAGAAATACAAGTGTTGGAAAAGGACACTCTGTGAAATATTTTCTGACATCGAATCAGATTACTCCTCCCCCCCCCCCCTTGTCATATTTCTAATTACAAATATAAAAATCAATTACCTATTCTTAAAAACGTCACTGAAGTATTGCAGGTAGTAAAAATGCATCATTTTATTTTGTCCTGCGTTTATATTTTTCAATATTCTAAATTTTCATCTTAATTTTAACTAAATCTAATTATATAGGAAATTGCAATACGTCTTTTGGCCTTTAACTAGTTAATCCATTTTTAATCTTCTGCAATTCATTGAAACAATTCAGCTCTAAAATGATATTAATACTAGTATTGTGTGTGAAAACTAATTTGCCTAGACTAGAGCGACTCAAGAAATAACTCACAGGTTAATCATTTCAATAGGAAGTCAGATTTACAGATTAATAGGTTTTAAATATACTGAATTACATTATATTATATATATATATAAAGTATATATACATATACACACACATTATATATATATATATATATATATATATATATATATATATATTAACACCAGGAAGGCCATACATCAAGACTTCTAAAGAGGAAAAATAAATTGAGGTTCCGATTATTCTAATTCTAACACATTTTTTAATAGATATTTCTTTAGCTAACTTTCAATATCAATTTTGCACAATTTGCTTTTCCTTTTCTCATCACACTGCAATTAACTAAGGCTGCTAATGTTTAAAATGACAACAAACTGAGTATATGAATATACACCGTTTTATCTACATAGCATAAGTGAATAGGTGGATCACACTATCTTGAGGTGGTTATATCATGTGGAGTAAAATAGATAAAATGTTGGTATAAATAAAAAGCATTTACTTCAGTAGTATTGGGAGGTACGAAAATTTCCAAGAAAAAGTTGGACAGACGTATTGAAAGGCGAACTGGAGAGGAAGGTCCCAAATAAACAGGAAGTACAACATTGTAGTGAATAGCTCAGTGTGAGGAAAGGTTTGATGTGCTGCTCATGGTCCCTCATGAATGGCAAAGGCAAGGGACAGCGGCAATGACCTAGCCAATGCACTACAGACTGACCTATGATCAGCGCCCAAAGCCCCTCTCCATCCAAGCTAGGACCAGGGAGAGCCAGCAATGACTGCTGATGACTCAGCAAATAGACCAGTAAGCATTCCTCAACACCCTATCCTTAGCTCACAAAAATAGAGAGGGGGCAGACACAAGAAACTATCGCGCTTGAGCGAGACTCGAACCCCAGTCAGGAAGAACCCTAAGCCACTGCCCACACGTGGTTCATCCATGATCACCAAATCATAGACGTTTTCCGAATCTATATTTTCCACCCCAAACCAGCCAGTAATGATAATGAACTTCAAACCGAAGGAAAGGAGATAACAGACTACATATTTTTACATTTAACCAGGCTATCTAGGAAGATTATAATGAATTTATATGGGTCTATCAATAAAATAAGCAGAAACATTTCATTTCATTAAAGATTACCGAACAACAGAATAGTTAATTTCACTAAATATTTCTATATTGAAGGAGTGAACTAAAGGAAATATATACAATTCATTTATATTTTCTATAGTTTCGTTAAATGACAATGAATTGTAGA
>NC_090759.1:24326274-24333774 GCF_036898095.1 Palaemon carinicauda
CCTAACCTAACCTAACCTAGTAGCCGTATTCTTAGCTAACGGGGGGTGGGGGGGGGGTGGGGGGCTTTGCCCCTGTAACCCCCCCCCCCCTTACACAGCCATATTAAATATAGGACAGGCTAAAACACTTTGTGTGCTTAGGTTGGAGAGTGAAAGTGAGCTGCACCTTTACGACTCGATACCCAATGCACAATAACCTCACAAATGAATGAGCACCAATCATTTATAGTTTTGTCAAAAATTCTTAATTAATTTTCAAAAATTGATAACTAAATTTAACACTATATTTAATCATATACAAGTAAGAAATTAGATTCTACATCTAAATGAGACTTTTCAAACCAAGTTCCCTTAAAAAATGGACACGTAAAAACTACACCTTTTTCACTTTCTTCTTTTTCAATACAACATGCCTTCTGTCACAAGGAAATGCTTTTTTTTTTTTTTTTTTTGTTAATATCAAGTCGGCAATTAGTACCACAGGTGGGGCAAATAGTATCACTTTCACTTTTAAAAATACTGTGATCTTGGCAGTACTTTATTATTCTTTCGAAGTTACCACAATAATGCAAAACAAAATATTCATAATTTATTAAACAATTCAGATAAGAACTTGGGAGAAAATCCACAGACATTGACGTTGAAGCAGATGGTAAATGTGAAACCTCACATGAAGTTGAATTTCACACCACTCCTTGGCTCTCAAAAGAAAAATTAGCGGTGGAAGTTGTGTGAAAAGTCTCGAAAAGTGTTCGCTTCAAAGTAAAACTGTCACCTAATTGGGTATTCAAGTCACGTGATTCTAGTTTTGTTAAAATGCTAGCCCCCGGTAAAATGTGAATAATCATCATTGGTTGAAAACTATGACGTCTGGGTGCAGTCTTGCTATGTAGAATACAGTCGATGATGTAATAATAACAATTCAATGTTTTTAACGTACAAACGAACATACGAGAGCTTAGTCTGAAGAGGAATTTGAGAGGGTTATGAAGTCAAGGGACAGTTTTTTTTTTTTTTTCAGGAGGGTCAAATTTAATATTGATTTCAAACCACTTCTAGGCGTAGCACCGCTTCAATTTATATATCAAACGAAACCTTGGACTTCCCTCTTTTTAGTGAAAGTACTTAATTTTGATAACTTGGTGGCGGAGCTATTGTATAGAATTACCGTATATATATATATATATATATATATATATATATATATATATATATATATATATGAACATATATACATACATACATACATATATACTGTATATATATACACAAATATATATATATATATATATATATATATATATATATATATATATATATATATATATATATATGTGTGTGTGTATATATGCATATATATACATATATATGGATATATATGCATATATATACATTTATATATATATATATATGCATATATGTATACATATATATATATATATATATATATATATAAAATGCACATACATATACACAATATATATATATATATATATATACATATATATATATATATATATATATATATATATATATATGTATATGTATATGTATATATATAAATATATATATACATACATACATACATACATATATATATATATATATATATATATATATATATATATACATATGTGTGTGTGTTTATGTATGTATACTCAACGTACATTTGGGCCAAGCAAATTACAATATGTGTACAAAGGATTTTTAAAATGTAATCATAAAACCCATTAAGCCGAAATGCAATGTTGTGAATGCGATACCTGCATGATATTCTGACCTTTTTTAAATCCAATTCCAACGGGGTTTTCTTCTCTCAAAAAATTAAATAATCCTTTCACTGTGTGTTGAATTCAAATCAGGATGAAAAAGTAATGACGACAGTCCTTTCCTACATGTTAATAATAAAAGAAACTACGGTAACGTATTCCAAGGTGATCAGGATAGTGTTAAAAAAACCTTGATAGTTTCTTGTAGTGTCTGCATCATCACTATCATTGTGAGCTAAGGAGGGGGGTTGGGGAGTTGGGAGGAGACTGTACAAAGGTAATAATGTGCCGTAAAAAACTGTAACAATCCTTGAATAAATGTTGCCAGGCATTTACTGTTTTAAAAACGCATATACTGACGGTAAGGAGTGATATAACAGTCACCAACCCGTAGAAGATAATAACAAGTCAAGGGTAAAAATTACGGTCGCCTGTATTTTACTGAAATATGGCTGAGAACAATATATTTTTACGGAATATTTCCCATTAAAATTGCGTTCTTTTTTTTTTAACATTGATAAATGGTATATGTATTACTTCAGCATCGAGTGTCCTATTTACATTATATTAAAGAAGTTTTTTCCAGGTGTGACCAGGCAGTTGAATCGGTGGAATTTCAAAAGTTCAAAATTGTAGAGAATGTTGCACAGGCTGACCTAAGTCTCTCATTATAATGTTGTTCCTGTTCTTTAAATATTTTAGATTACTTGTACATTGTTTCTCTCGTAGTTTATTTGAGCCTATGGACTTATGGCATTCTACTTTTCCAGCTAGGGTTGTAGCTTAGCTAACAATAATAATAATAATAATAATAATAATAATAATAATAATAATAATAATAATAATAATAATTATAAAGATTACACTTTCAAAACACTATTGGGGAATCTATTTCTATCTAAATTAACAAGGTCAGCATTCACTGCTATACCGCGAATATCATTTTAACCCATAAAAAATAGGAAAAAACGAGCGTTGAAATGAAGGAAAGTCCAGAGATTTCCCTGACGCAATTAACTGAATTCCCTTAAACCTATCATATCCCCTTCAAAAAATGGCTGAGGAATGAAACATATAACTAAAATTGGTTCACTTGTATCTTGTCCCCTTGGGGAATTTCTTCATGAAAATGCATTAAAAGTTTAAAGGTATCAAATGAGCAGCAAACGCATGGAATAGGCCATGCTCTTAAAATACATGGTCCCATGTCCACCGTCGTGTGACTGGTCATGTAATATTTTGGGACATTACAGCACATATTTTGTTCTGGATTTGCCCGATATATAATGATAGAAAACACCTGATTCTAATCAAGTTTTAAAATACCTTGTGGGTACCCATTATGTATACATAAAACATTGGTACATTTGTCTGTATATATCTTAAAAGTATATCCTTTGAAGAGGTGTATTGATAATAATGATCGTTATGTGTAAACGTTCACTGGGTAACGTCCTCCAAATCAATATCGAATGCTAGTGAATAAAAACAACAACAACAACAACAACAACAACAACAATAATAATAATAATAATAACATACATGAAACTTTCCCTAGCACAAATCAACTCATTCGCTTTTAATTGGCCTTTAATGTATAACTTAAATGAATCTAAGCATTCTTTGGTAATTTTATACACAATACGAATCATGAATCATATCGCTTCTACATGAAAGACTCAAAGACTCAAACAAAGGAGAACGGGCCGCTTATATAAGCTCCCCTCCATTCTCAAACAAGAAGATTTCTGGAACTATTATACAACACCGCAAACCTCCCTCCCTCGATTCTCCTTCTGCAGGGCATTCACGCCCTCTCTCCCGCCCGTTCCACTTCACTTCTATTCAATACCATCACGCTTCTGCGGTCACCATTGTGACTAGTATGTCAGGGACTTAATTAACTTCAAGATCCCATATGTTTCCCGGGGATCTAATGGATTAACATTTGACAGTTCAATAATATGTAACAACCCCTGTTCACTCACAAATATACTGTGTGTGTATATATGTATATATGTATATATATATATATATATATATATATATATATATATATATATATATATACACACACACACATTTATGTTTTTATAAAGTGTAAGACGAATTGATAAGGTGGACATTTGGGAGTGACAGAAACAAACAACAAAAGCTATATATATATATATATATATATATATATATATATATATATATATATATATATATATATATATATATATATACATATATATATATATATATATATATATATATATAGAGAGAGAGAGAGAGAGAGAGAGAGAGAGAGAGAGAGAGAGAGAGAGAGAGAGAGATTTATGCGCACCGTAAGCACGAGTATGCTTGTGCAGGTGCTTACATATGCATACAAGCAGCTCAGACAAAAACCTTATTTACTGCATCGGCGGTCTCATAGAAAAATGTTCCCTGTGTACGGAGAATGATGTGTACTTGTCTCCTTGTCCCAAAACGCGTGCCTGAGTACTCGAGTCATCTTGGGACTGCCACAGCATTCGCAAGTGGCGTGACTCATTGCATGGTGCAGAAATTATAATTATTCTATTTTCATATACTGCTGTTAATGGTGAGTGTTCTGAGTTTTTGAATTGGTTGCTTTTTTTGCAATCTATTTAAGGAAATATATTCCAATTAACATATCCTATATTATTTTCTTATAATGGCTTCAAATAGTGAAGGTTCCGAGTTTCTAAATTGGGTGCATTTTATGCATTCTAAATTATTTAAGGAAATATACTCCAATTAACATATCCTATTTCATTTTCTTATAATGCCTTGAAATAGTGAGGGTTCTGAGATTTTAAATTGGGTGTATTTTATGCATTCTATTTTAGAGAAAATTATTTTAATATTCCTATTTTATTTTCATATAATGCCTTGAAATAATGTGGGTTCAGAGTTTTGAAATTGGGTGCAATTCATGCATTTTAAGGGAAAATATTCTAATTAACTTTTCCAAGAACTTACTGAATAAGGGACAGGGGGCTAATTCACAGGTGCCTTAATAAAAATCCTAAATTGAGCGGTGTAACAGAATATATTCTTACTTTTAATATAAAGCATTTACAAATTATCAGATTATTAAAAGTTCCGGATTGGCTGCTCAAGATGTTATATCTTCCTGTGGTATTTATAAACGATGTTTTTCACTAATTAAAGATAATCGTTAAAGTTTGTAAAGTAAATTTTCCATAAAATGTTATATTGTAATCTTTGTTAAACAAAGCGTAATTTAGATTATTACCCAAAGAAAACGAAGTAATTTTAATAAGGTATCATCATCCTTCAATTATCTAAGCAATCATTTCCCAAACTCTCAATTCAAACACCTTGGAACTTTTCTAACCCGACAATGCTCTTGGACGAACAATCGTTTTTCCACATCGAAATTTTCCATTGCAAGTACACATTCCACAATATACTTAGCAATAGTATCCCCTTACAATAATTCTTAGAAGCATCTATAACATATCCCAGTGCCCATAGGAACTCTTATTCTTCTCAACCTTCACTTTTGAACTTTTCTTCCATACACAACTCATAAACCATAGTCAGCCACAATATTCAACTTTGATCCTTTTAGAGGCTTAAAGGTTCAAAGGCCGCTCATGGATGGAAGAGGCAAGGGATACTGACATTGCCCTATTGAGCAGGACAATGCCCTAGAGAGTGACCACATATACATATGATCAGCGGCCAAGCGGCCAAGCGCCCTCTCCACCCAAGCTAGAACCAAGAAGGGCCAGGCAATGGTTGCTGATGGTTCAGCAGATAGACCTATAGGTTTCCTCGAACTCCCCATCCTTAGTTCTCAGGGATGGTGAGGTTACAGCGACCAAAGAAAATATTGAGTTTAAGCGGCACTTAAACCCCAGTCTGGCGTTCACCTGTCGGGGACGTTACCATATCAGCCACCAAATTTGTAACCTCATCAACTTCTTCCACTTAATCACTCTACAGAATCTTGATTACAGGAAAGAAGAGGTTCAACACAACTGAAGAGGAGAAATCGTTCAGTTACACTCCCTTCTTGACAACCTGTATCCAGATCAAAGACAAATAAAAATACAGCATTTTTCTCGTATTCTATTCCTAAAATTGTAAGGCAGACCTATTTTTCAACAAATTCTGAATGTCAATTTTCATATATATGAATTCAAATTGAAAGGATCTTTATTTTCTACAAAGCCTATATTGACTACTGTTATTTTCACTAAATGATCAAATAGATATTTAGATTAAATTATGATGCAATTTGCGAGTTCTCGGTACGACAAGGCTTCTATAAAGATAGAGAGGCTTACGAATTTTCGAGGTATCAGCACATTCTTCATGCTCCCGCGATCCCCAATTCATATATTTTATTTAGTTTAGAACTCTCTCTCTCTCTCTCTCTCTCTCTCTCTCTCTCTCTCTCTCTCTCTCTCTCTCTCTCTCTCTCTCTCTTCCATTTTTTCAATTCCTATAACTTTATCTTCCATTGAATGTAAAAATATACATATTTATTTAAAAAGATTTGTATCGATACGTTTGTGATTAAACCTTACCTTTTTAATGAAGTATATATTACTAAGCAGTGAAATGCAACGAAATTACAGATTTCAACTGTGAGTCATCCAATTAGCACAGAAAACTGCGTTCAGTATATGTACTTGAGTATCCATTTATTTACCTTGGGAGAGAGACGAACAGTTAAAAACACATAGTCCCGCCTCCCACCCCCCAAAACAGGCACTTAAAGCTTTAACATGTATAACAAGTTTTCACAAATATTTAGATCAAATAATGCCAAAACCAAAGTTAACTATAGATTTTTTTCGAACTGGTTGTGACCTCCTTTCGTCCCAGAATAAAAGGATAACATAAGTAACAACGGAGAAACACAAAGGCACAACTTTTTACCTTTTATTAAATACTAGTGTAAGCGACCCGTCATGAATGACGGCTAAATACTTATATAGATACTGTATGTACGCATACGCACCCCTCCTATCACCAGGGTATGCCCAAGGTCCTTTAAATAGACTCCGGGTGTATATAAAGAACCTTGGGTATGATTAACTCAATCTCCTCCTACCGAAGGGACAGGGAGAGCGGGGCGTGACCGAAATTATATATTTGCAGGTAGTAGGTTGGCCAGGACACCAGCCGCCCGTGGAGATACTACTGCTAGAGAGTTATGGGGTCCTTTGACTGGTCAGACAGTACTAGAGTGGATCCTTCTCTCTAGTTACGGTTCTTTCCCTTTGCCTAAACATACATAGAATAGTCTGACCTATTCTTTACAAATTCTCCTCTGTCCTCATACACCTGACAACACTGAGATTACCAAACAATTCTTCTTCACCCAAGGGGTTAACTACTACAAGGTAATTGTTCCGTGGCTACTTTCCTCCAGGTAAAGATAGAAGAGACTCTTTAGCTACGGTAAGCAACTCTTCTAGGAGAAAGACACTCCAAAATCAAACCATTGTTCTCTAGTCTTGGGTAGTGCCATAGGGTACACTCAGGTGCACTATTCTATCTAATTTCTCTTAGTATTGTTTTGTTATTTTTTATAATTTATATAGGAAATATTCATTTTAATGTTGTTACTGTTCTTAAAATATTTCATTTTTCCTTGTTTCCTTTCCTCACTGGGCCATTTTTCCTGTTGGAGCCCCTGGGCTTACAGCATCCTGCTTTTCCAATTAGGGTTGTAGCTTAGCAA
>NC_090759.1:24338774-24341274 GCF_036898095.1 Palaemon carinicauda
AAATGGAGGAAATGGGCCTTTGCCAAAAGGCCTCCAGCCCATGGTCGTCACTCTTACACATCGTTCTGAAGAAAGACGGCTCCCTCCGTCCATGCGGGGATTACAGTCGCCTGAACATGCAAACAGAACCGGATCACTACCCCGTCCCAAATATTGCCGACGTGACCTCCTACCTGCACAAAGCGAAGGTTTTCTCTACGCTCGACCTCCTGAAGGGGTATTATCAGGTGCCTATGAACCCAGAAGACATCCCCAAGACCGCCATCACCACTCCGTTTGGTACATACACCTTCAATTACTCCTGTTTTGGCCTTAGTAATGCTGGGGCAACGTTTTAACGTCTCATGGAGGGCATCTTAGGGGACCTCCCTTTCTGTGTATGTTATGTGGACGACATACTTGTGTTCTCCTCCTCAAAAGAGGAACACCTCCGTCACCTGCGCATCGTGCTCGACCGCCTGCAACAAAACGGCCTTGTAGTCCGGTACGACAAGTGTACCTTTGGCGCCAACGAAGTGTCGTTCTTAGGGCACTGTATCACTCCTGAAGGAGTCCATCCCCTCCCTGAGAAAGTAGCAGCCGTTCAGAACTTCCCCGCGCCCTCGACCGTCAAAGCTCTGCAAGAATTCTTGGGCATGATCAATTATTATCACCGTTTTCTGCCAGCCATTGCCGCCACTCTTGCTCCCCTCTACGCCTCCCTCAAGGGCAAGCCAAAGGACCTGAAGTGGGGTCCCCTTCAAGAAGCAGCGTTCTGCAATGCAAAGAAGGCCCTATCAACTGCTGCGGCTCTCACTTTTCCTATCCCACACGCCCCTCTCCTTCTCTCCACCGATGCCAGCGACGTCACTATTGGTGCAGTACTCGAGCAGGTGGTCAAAGGCTCGCCCCGCCCATTGGCCTTCTTCAGCAGAAAACTGTCCAAGGCAGAATCGGGTTATTCTACCTTCGATCGAGAATTGCTGGCGGTGCACATGGCTGTCCGTCACTTTCGCCATTTCTTAGAAGGTACGCCCTTCGTCATTCGCACAGACCACATGCCTCTGGTGCACGCCTTCACTCGACAGTCTGACGCCTGGTCCGCCCGTCAACGCCGACATCTCTCCGCCGTGGCTGAATACAATTGCACCCTTCAATACGTCCCTGGGAAAATGAATCCCGTTGCCGATGCCCTGTCAAGAAACACGTTGGCTGCCGTTCATCTGGGATTGGATTACAACGCCCTGGCTGAAGCCCAACGACAGGATCCAGAGTATCAAGCTTGTAGGACATCCTGCACATCCCTCCGTTGGGAAGACTTTCCCCTTGAAGACTCCAACACCACCCTCCTCTGTGACGTCAGTACTGGTAGACCGCGACCTTGGATTCCTGCTCCCATGCGCCGACAGGTGTTTGATTTCATTCACGGCCTTTCACATCCCTCGTGCCGTTCTACTGCACAGCTGCTGAAGGCAAAGTTCATTTGGCACGGCATTTCTAAGGATGCTAACGATTGGGTCCGCGCCTGTACTTCTTGCCAAACTTCCAAAGTACATCGACACACGGATTCAGGAGTGGGCACCTTTCCTCAACCTCAGCGTCGTTTCGCACACATTCACGTCGATGTTGTAGGCCCCCTACCCACATCACAAGGTCATCGTTACCTGTTTACCGTCATCGACCGCTCCACTCGTTGGCCTGAAGCCATTCCCATGGAAACTGCAACGTCCGCCTCATGTACATCTACCTTACTCTCTGGATGGATTTCAAGATTCGGTATCCCTGAGCATATTACTTCTGACAGGGGAACCACTTTCACCTCTCAATTGTGGACGTCATTAGCGAATCTCCTGGGCATCACCCTACATCAGACAACGGCCTACAACCCCGCTGCCAATGGAATGGTTGAACGTTTTCATCGCACCCTCAAAGCAGCTTTGATGTCCCGCTGCAAGGATTGCAACTGGTTTACTCAGCTTCCCTGGGACTAAGGACCACTCCTAAAGACGCCCTCGACGTCTCGGCAGCTGAAATGGTGTATGGCGACCCGTTGGTCGTCCCTGCCGAATTTTTTCCTTCTACAACCTCCTCCGACGAAATCCAGCGCATACGTCACGTCGTGGGAAAATTTACTCCATGCCCCCAGACTTACAAGCCCCCAGCGAAGCATCACATACCAACGGACTTGCACTCTGCAATGCACGTCTTCCTGCGCAACGACACTAGCAAGCCACCACTAACGCCCCCTTACACGGGCCCTTTCCTTGTGATCCGACGCAGTCCAAAAGCATTCCTACTAAACATTCGGGGCAAAAAAGACTGGGTCTCCACTGATCGTCTAAAACCTGCTTATCTTCTGCCAGATGACCCGCCTACAGTTCGCCTCTCTAGATCAGGGCGCCCTATTTAACATGTACAGTATGTCATTTTTAGGGGGGGAGCCATGTACCAACCGTGAGTCACACAATTGTACATAATTATTTTGTATATATTATGCTTGTATCTGCGCTCTTCCCTCGCA
>NC_090759.1:24356274-24361274 GCF_036898095.1 Palaemon carinicauda
TTTCCTCTTTCACGCCTTTCTACTGTAGATACTGGGATATCCGCTTCTATTCAACTTACACATGATCCTACTCAAGGTCTATAGAATATATCCTATAGACCTTGATCCCACTGATAGTAGCCAACTGAACGTATCTTAAATGTAAATAGCTAACTTTCTCACCCAGGGGGCGCTGATCTCTCTCTCTCTCTCTCTCTCTCTCTCTCTCTCTCTCTCTCTCTCTCTCTCTCTCTCTCTCTCTCTCTTTAACACATACACAAACACACTTTAGTGTTTATTTGGCACTTTTGAAAGTTAACAGACTACATAACTCAAGATTCCCAAACATATTTAGCTAAACAGTCAAAATTTCAATTGTACATACAATATATATAAAATAAAAAAATATTCATATAAATATACTATGATGTATGTTATAAATTGTAAGATTGTAAATTTGTATTTCATAATAAATAAAAAAAAAATTACCACAATAAGTCACATACCCATATACCCATCTTCATACTATACAGTAACAGCCAACTCGATAATTTGAAAGAATTTGATGCCAATTGCGTAGTTCTACACATTAAAGCTCTCTTGGAATCTTATGCCATTAAAGCTCTAGATTAAAGACTCCAATAGATTTGGTCTCGAATAGATTTGGTAGACTAGAGAAGAAAGCCCTCATAAGGATATTGGGAGTTAAATGGCAGGGCAGGATTAGAAATGAAACTATAAGGATATTACTCAAGTACCATAATTGGATGAGATCAAGATGAAGGGTAGATGGAGATGGTTTGGGCATGCTCTTCCCACTCCAGGATATATTAGTTCACCAAACGTTCAGCTGGGCTCCACAAGGCACTAGCAGAGTTGGAAGACCCAGGCCTACATGGCTGAGGACTGTCAAGCGCGAAGTAGGAAATAATGAATGAAGAAGTTTTGAATCAAAAGCTCGAAATAGAGACGAATTGCGAAACCTAACCGAGGCCCTTTGCGTCAATAGGCGTAGGAGGAGATGATGATTATGATGATGATGAAAGCTCTAGTTGCATATCATATCACTTACAAGGTAACCAATCCACTTATATATAAAACCTTTTCCAAAATACAAAAGGGATTTAGGCAGATGTTAACTCTTCGCTTTTCTGATTCTAGATAAAATGATTCACGAAAGCTAATCGGCTGAATACGACACACAGTTAAGTCAATTTGAGAAATAAAATAGACATGTAGTTTTAAAGTGCTCAAATTTCAACGAACATTTCCCAAAAAAGATCTCTCTCCGACGTAGGGTTTTTTTTTTTTTTTTTTTTTTTTTTTGCATATCTAATCAACTTTTAGAACAATTTGCATACGAGAATATATAATGGCTAACCTTAACGTTGACACATCGTGAAGATTAAACGGCGAGAAAAGAGTAACTTACACGAGAGTATTTCACAGTACGGATACTTTGTCTTAATAATTCAGTGGGACGATGGTTTGACATTCCAAGACCAATGGAAATTAAGAAAACCTTTGGAAAATATACAGCGAGAATCATGCAATGGCATGTTTATAAACGTAACATTATACATATACTAAGATATGCCCTTAGTAATTATATTTATATATATATATATATATATATATATATATATATATATATATATATATATGAATATATATATATATACATATATATATATATATATATATATGTGAATATATATTTTATTCATATATATATATATATATATTATATATATATGTGTGTGTATGTGTGAGCGTATGTATGTGTATGTGTGTATGCGTGTGTGTATGTATGTGTGAGAAAGACACTTAACATAAAAACCTTTTGAGTGCATTTTTGAACTTTAATTTCTTTAAGACCTTCCCTATGAAACTATTTAAAGAAAATTATTTTTTATTTACCGTTCATATAATTATACATGTAGACATACATAATTTATGTATACGTATGTGTATATATATATATATATATATATATATATATATATATATATATATATATATATATATATATACATACATAAATATATATGTATAATAGTTTTCTAGCAGAAGATTCTATCCAAGGTACTCAGACAAACTACTGAAATTCGGCAAAGACCCTAATAATAATAATGATAATAATAACATTCCAAAAATAATAATTGGACCTAGCTTGACCTTACTCCTAACTACCGTCCGATGAGTGAAACGTTAAAGACGACAGCATAATTTTTCTTTCACGGTAGATAGCAAGTTTGAGAAAAATACCTTATTCTATGTACGATAATTTTAAAGAAAAACGAAAACATAACAGAACTAGAACGGGCACTCGGTAGTGCATACCATCACTATCACATCATTACAAGACAGGAAATTGAATTATACCCATTTTGGCACTAGAGTCATGCAAAGCGGATAAAAATTAACCACAATATAGCGAAAAGACGATTTTGACCTTTTCGTGACCCTGACCTTGACCTTAGACCTAATCACTCCCAAAACCTAATAAAATTGTACATGGATCACTTCCTATCATCCCACCAAATTTCAGGAGATCTGGTCTAATATTTTTTTAGTTATGTGAATCACGCACACACGCACACACACACACATACACGCGCGCATACAAAATACACGTCTATCAAAACATAACCTTCGCAACGAAGTTGGCGAAGGTACTCACTGGTGGATAGATAAGCAGAATGAAGTCCCTTCTTGAATATATATCCCTAATGGTTGACCTTTATAAAAAAGCCAAAAATACCTCCAAATCAGTAAGTAAAGGTTACAGGGACACTGGTGGACAGCTAAAAAGACAGACAGACATGCTTCCCCTTCATGGACAAATGTGAATGATGGTCTAGCTTTCTACAAAGTTTGACTGTGATCCTTTTAACCATCTAAAATTTATGATAAAAAAAACTTGAAA
This sequence comes from Palaemon carinicauda, assembly GCF_036898095.1. Taxonomy (NCBI): domain Eukaryota; kingdom Metazoa; phylum Arthropoda; class Malacostraca; order Decapoda; family Palaemonidae; genus Palaemon; species Palaemon carinicauda. Next base: position 24,359,183 of record NC_090759.1, read on the forward strand.
GACACAAGGACACACAGACAGACGGAGAATCTACTTTCCAGCACAACTATTCATTTTGTTCTCCCTTTGTTCTAAGTTGGATTGATATTCTTTATACATTTTTGGAGGATGACATTGCAAGTATACTAGACATAATGAAAGACAGATGATCAAGTCCCTTTATGTAGATGCAAGTTCATCTGAAATCTCTTCAAAGGTGAAGTTGCAATTTAAAGATAAAGAGACAGACAGACAAACTGATGGGTAGGGATGAACTATTCCCTTTTCATTCCCCTACTTTTCTCGGGTCGGGGAATGACGTGATAACCTTCTCAGACAATTCTAAGACACCGGAACTTTACTACAAAATAAACTAGGTAACCATTATCATAAACAAAGAAGTAAATGGCGAGTGTAAGTTTTTAGCAGCATTCCTCATAAGACCATTTGACTTTCAAAATATGCTTTTTACTTACAATTTCATTACGCTACAATACTTCAATAATAGCTTTCAAATACCCAAAGTTACGATATATGAATAAGAAAGGGAGTGTGTCCTCGAAATCCTGAAACAATAAGGACTTGAAGAGTTGGAGAAAATTCAAGCTGTTTACTTGGCGCTGGGTAACAGGAATTCATTTCTTAGCAAGTAAAAAAATATGATTGCAAATCTTCCACACTTGCTATTTGAACGAGTAGGCAATATGCACCACTACATCAATATCTAATCCCATTACATAAATTTATATAATTACCTTATAATCAAATAATCAAACTTAATACAACCGAAGAATATATTTTTGATTTTGAATAAATTCAATATACTCAATCTTTATTGTGCCAAGGTGAATTTATCGTATATATCACATCCATGTAAATCTAGATAATAAAGTCTTTGACAATACCTTTATAAAGAGTTAAATTGTTAAACAGCTTCTTTTCTCGTACTAACAAATCATGACTATTAAATAACACATCATATTGTTGGTAATTACCTGAATGAACGTAATTTTGCATGTGCACACATACACATACACACACACACACATATATATATATATATATATATATATATATATATATATACATATATATATATGTATATACATATATATGTATATACATATATACATATATACACATATATAGATAGATAGATAGATATATATATACATATATATATATATATATATATATATATATATACATACATTTCATCTACGCCTATATACGCAAAGGACATCACACACACATTATATACATATATATATATATATATATATATACACATGTGTATATCTATATATACATATTTATATATACACATATATATCTATATATATATACATATATATACATATATATATAGACATATAGATATACATATACATACATATATATATATATATATATATATATATATATATATATATATACACATGTATATATATATATATACACACATATATCTATATATATACATATATATCTATATATATACATATATATCTATATATATACATATATATCTATATATATACATATATATCTATATATATCTATATATATATATATATATATATATATATATACTGTATAGTATATATATACATATATTATCATTATTATTACTTGCTACAGTAAGCTACAAACCTAGTTGGAAAAGCAGGGTGCTATAAGGCCAGGACCCCCAACAGGGAAAATAGCCCAGTGATGGAAGGAAACAAGGAAAAATAGAATATTTTAGAAATAGTAACAACATTAAAATATATATATTTCCTCTATAAACTATAAAAACTTAACGAAACAAGAGGAAGAGAAATAAGACAGAATAGTGTGCCCAAGTGCACGCTAAAGCAAGAGAACTCTAACCCAAGACAGTAGAAGACAATGGTACAGAGGCTATGGCACTACCAAAGACTAGGGAACAAATGTTTGATTTTGGAGTGTTCTTTTCCTAGAAGAGCTGCTTACCACAGCTAAAGAGTTTCCTCTACCCTTACCAAGAAGCCAATGAACAATTACAGTGCAGTAGTTAACCCCTTGGGTGAAGAAGAATTGTTTGGTAATCTCAGTGTTGTCAGGAAAATCTGTAAAGAATAGACCAGACTAT
>NC_090759.1:24366274-24378774 GCF_036898095.1 Palaemon carinicauda
AAAATATGATTGCAAATCTTCCACACTTGCTATTTGAATGAGTAAAATATATGCATCACTACATCAATATCTAATCCCATTACATAAATTTATATAATTACCTTATAGACAGAGTCATCATATTCCTCTTAGACTAAAAGGACTTGGCTCGTGTTTGTGAAGGGATTAATAGCACAAAAAATTCTGGCCTTTTTTATTTATGTTGCTTTGAATTGTTTGTATACATATGTATGCATAAGCTGACAAGAAAATAAACTATAAGAGAGATTACTCGAGTACCATATGTGGATGAGATTATGATGAGGGGTAGATGGAGATGATTTAGGCATGCTCTGCACACTCCCCAAGAGAGTTTACTTCACTAAACTTTCCACTGGGCTCCACAAGGCACTAAAAGAGTTGGAACACCCAGGCCTACATGGCTGAGAACTATGAAGCGTGAAGTGGGAGATGATGAATGGAGAAGTATTGATTTAAAAGCTTGAGTTAGAAACGACTGGCGAAATCTAACAGAGGCCCTTTCCGTCAATAGGCGTAGGAGATGATGATATACTGTGTGTATATATATATAATATATATTATATATATAAATAATATATATATATATATATATATATATATATATATATATATACACACATTCATAAAATAACTACAACAAATGCAGCCGTTTCTAGTCCAATGCAAGTAGAAGGCGTCTGTGGCTTGGCCATTTTCATCACTACACTGGCCACTGCAGATTGGTGATGGTGGGAGATCTTAATCTGATCGCACACAGCAAACCAACCTAGTATGGACGACCCTGACTAGTACAGCTTTTCTGATCATAGCGATACACAAACCCTGTCACCACGTTAAGATGAAACACTTTTAGTGTTACTCGGTAGTAAGTCTTGAGCCATAGGAATGATCTGTCTTTGTCTAGCATCTTTGTTAAATTAGATTCATGAAACTACGAACCCTTCGTAACTATGCTATGCAACACTCTTTAGTTTTCTATCCATGGACACTATCCTTCCTGGGGCTACGAAATGGGGAGAGACATAAGCAGCCTCGTTTCTGGAGACTTACCGAACTATCAAAAATTCCTTGTAAATGCATACAAAACTAAGAAGGGCACTCAGTGGAGAGTATACCTTCGCCACGCCAGGCAGTCTTATCTTGCTCCTAACTCCCTTGCGTAATTGTAATTAGATGTATCTTATTCAAAATTTAATGTATTTCTCCTTTTGGACATGCCCAACAAGTTTCGTTGAAATTGCTTCATTAGTTTCTGCGTAGAGCTGTTCACTAACAAAAAAATAAACTAACATAATATTTTCCATTTACTTAACGTTGCGATTATTTTCAAACTACAGCTGCGCACCTGTACTCTGATGTACTTTATCCAAAATATCATAGATTCATCCTTGGGTTATATCCAATATGACTACCGATTTTGCCCTAACTCGGTGGTCATATTGGACAAAAACGTTACAGTAGTTTTTTTTCTGTAAAGTTGCTTACAAACAAAAATAAATAAACTAAGCAAAATAATGTTACAGATTAATCCTTGGGACATACCCAACATGACTACCAAGTTTGGGTAAAATCGGTACAGTGGTTCTTGTGCAAAGTTGATCACAAACAAACAGACATGGGTGAATATATACCCTTCCCAAAATCGGTTTTGTCAAATGCAACAAAGAACATGTAAATTTACCGTGTGTGTCATCCAGCCTTACTTGTTCCTTAACTTGAATCTCTTGGATCAGTAACCAATAACAAGCGAATTTAATGCTTTAAAAAGTAAATGGTAAAAGAAACGATAAAAGCATTACCGCTCTATCAAAACAGTTCTAATTTATCCCAAAGCAATTTACAGAATCTAATAGCGCTGAAATTAAAAGCATTTGGTTCGCTTTGATAAATTCGCGCAACCATAATTGGCAAATCCTATACCCTTTTAAAAATGAAGTAAACAGGTAGATTAATTTCGGAGGCTTTTATGTTTCGAATCATAAAGTCAAGAAATTAAATTTTAAAAGCTAAAAGCAAAGTATTAGTAAGTCTAAAAAATTATTTTTTGATAGCAGTCAGATAGATGACAGAGCATTATCAATATAAATTAATTAAAACCTCATTACTATGTACGCCATATGTAATATCAAGAGAGAATAAGGAATCGAGTGTGTAGGCATACCTATTTCAGTATTAAGTTTCATAATACCTTTTACTTATAAATAATATACATACATATAAATATATACACACACAAACACACATATGTATGTATGTATATATATATATATATATATATATATATAAATGTATATATACATATATATATATATATAGAGAGAGAGAGAGAGAGAGAGAGAGAGAGAGAGAGAGAGAGAGAGAGAGAGAGAGAGAAAATGTATATTTGTAAATAAAGGCTTATATATATATTTACAAATAACTGTGTATATTCATATAAAAATATATATAATAATCATAATGAACACAAACACATATATTTTTGGTTGTTGTTTTCGACAGCAAATTGACTTTTGAGAAACACATAAGATCTGTCTCTTCTTCAATAGTACAAAAAATTAGCCTATTGAGAAAGTCTTGAGAGATTTACGGTGATCAATCTACTCTCAAGAAGTGTTTTAATTCTTTAATTCTCTTTGTTTCGAATATTGTTCTCCTGTCTGGTCTATAGCTGCTGATTCTCATCTTAATTTGTTGGATAGGAACTTATGGTCTATCAAATTTCTTATTCCTGATGTAGATATTAATCTATGGCACAGTCGTTCAATTAGTTTGATATGCATGTTGCATCAGATTTTTTCTCATAATTCTAACCATCCTTTAGATTCAGGTCTTCCCCGACAGTATCACCCTGTTCATAATACTAATTCTAAAAGCCAGGACTTCTCCACCAAAGGCTTAATACTAAACAATATACTAAAAGTTTTATTCCAGCTATCACCAAGATGTGGACTGATCTTCCTAATCAGGTAGTTGAACCGGTAGAACTTCGAAAGTTCAAACTTGCGGCAAATCTTACGTTGAACATGCTGTCATGGGTCTCTTTTGATAGATTATATGAAAAATCTATTTTAATGTTATTCTGCTCTTCAGACATTTTACTTAAATTGTTCATCAGTACTATTGTAATTTATCTATTTCCTTATTTAATTTCCTCACTCGGCTATTTTACCCAGTTGGAGCCCTTCGGCTTATAGCATCCTGCTTCTCCAACTTGGGTTGTAGTTTAACTAGTAGTAGTAGTTGTAGTGGTAGTAGAAGTATTAATAATAATAATAATAATAAATAATAATAATAATGTTCGTGAACTAGCAATGTAAGGATATTGCAAGGTAAAACGATTAGGATACAATTTCAATTGATAGCCACATCTGTAGCCAGATGAAGCCTTCCATTTTATAATATTGCTTGAAATGTTTTAACATTTGATGCTATATCTTGTTATCTCATTTTGTCTTTATCTTCCCCCTAACGAGAAGCCGTGATGGAAATGGGATTCATTCAAAAAGGCATGACTATTGTCTCGAGTTTGATGCCAGTTATCTTCTGTTGCGAGAAACCAACACACACACACACACACACACACACACTTATATATACATACATACATACATTATATATATATATATATATATATATATATATATATATATATATACTTATATATAGACTCGGGCATACTAGTTTACCTTATTTCTCTTCCTCTTTTGTTAGTTTTAAAGCTTATATAGGAGATATGTATTTTAATGTTACTCCTTAGAATATTTTTTCCCTTGTTTCCTTTCCTCGCGGGGCTATTTCCTTGTTGGAGTTCCTGAGCTTCTAGAATCTTGCTTTTTCTACTAGGGATGAAACTTAGCAAGTAATAATATGAATATATATATATATATATATATATATATATATATATATATATATATATATATATATATATATATATATATTTATTTATATATATATACAGTGACACATTAGTGTCTGCGTGTAAATTAATATGTAAAGTTTCCTGTTCATTGGTTTTAACCAATGAACAGGAAACACGAAGTTGTGGATACCTGTCATAATCGGACAGACATAAACAACCTGAACGCACATCTGAACAAAAGAATATTTGCATGAAAAAAAAGTCAAATATAAATAAAAGCCAAAAAATTGAAAACGAAAAGCCATTTTGACCTCTTCTGCACTCAAAAACGACCAAAAGCTGTTGAAAGGTGAACCCGACATGGTCTGACCCCACATTTTTCATATAGGCCATATTACAGTAAATATTCCATGCAACAAAATTAAAAAATATATAGAAAAAAGGCCTCTCTATTTCTGCATATCCATCCCAACACGAAAACAAATGCATCCCTTTGAGCTACAAAGTGTAACACAAACCCGTAGATATTTTCAATAACCTACAAAAAAAAAAAAAAAAAAAAAGTACCAATAATTTTACATTTTTCATCTTTGATACGTAAAAATAACTGCCATTAAAGTTAGATTTTTCCTCTTTGACGTGCAAAAATATAAATATTTAGGAAAATATAATATGACAGAACTTATAAGTATTATGAATATTTAAAAAAAATACAAGTATTAGAGAACTCATAAGTATTTTGGAAATTACAAATATTAGGGAACTTCTAAGTATTTTGGAAATTACTAGTATTAGGGAACTTATACATATTAGGGAAATTACAGGTATTAGGCAACCTATAAGTATTAGGGAAATTCCAAGTATTAGGGAACTTATAAATATAATGGAAATTACAAGTATTAGGGAACTTATAAGTATTATGGAAATGAGCACTCGATCAAAGCCTTCTAGAGGGCTGTAATTATAAGAGATTTTTCACCATTTTTCCCTTCAAAATTTCATATTAGCGCTCGTGACGGCAGCAATGAAATGCATGAGGGGGGGGGGGGTGGGGGGGGGGGAGAAAGAAGAGAGGTACTACGGGGGTTTCATGATTGAGGGTCACCATAAAATTAAGCTGGGGTCGGGGTGGGCCTACAGGCGGATGGGGTACCACAGTGAACGATTTTTTCATGAAATATTAATTAAAACTTATATCAAAAACAATCAAGGGAAATTGTAGGCGTGTTTACTTGTTGGTCCCATACAAAAGAACGATCTTCTCTTTACGGCCGTAAAATGAAGATACAAAATAAGTATGGCAAATTATTTACGGTAAATTATTTCATAAACCAGCATTAAAACTTTACATTATTGCAGTGAAAACATAATAACAATAATAGCGTAAAATAAGTTGCACTTTTATTAAACCGGTAGACGGGGACAACTGTTTATTATTAAAATCAAGTATATTTATAGACACCCAACTATGGTAGAATAGCTTTATAATTCCTTCGAAAGTAAACAAACAAAAGATTTTGTCTTATACAAGGAATACATTGAATTACGCATATACGCAAGTACGTACATATATTTTTGAATATATATAAAAGCCAAAACACATTACTTCAATATTTTGGAGAGAGAGAGAGAGAAAAAAAAAACTCATAAGAGTTTGCAACCTTAAAAAATTATCCAGCAAATTACACAACATGCCTATCCCATTACATGGTTATAGATCGGATATGAAAAAAGTTTAATAGCTGGTTACGACAATATTGATACCAATAAAGCCTTCACAGGAAAAAAAAAATAAAAAAAGAGAGCCACGATAGACTAATTACTGTGGAAGGTTGAATATTACGTAGGAAATGTTTTTATGTTGAACAGGTTGACAAAAGTCTCTTTATAGTTTCTTGATTAAAGATATATTCTAATATTGTTACTGCTCTTAAAATATACCATTTTAATTGTTTATTATTTTTCTTGCAGTTTATTCATTTACTTATTTACTTTTCTCTGTGGGTTATTTTTCACGGTTGGAGCCCTCGGACGTTTAGCATCCTGCTTTTCCAACTAGGGGTGTAGCTTAGCTAATAATAATAATAAGAAGAAAAAGAAGAAGAAGAAGAAGAAGAAGAAGATTTAAAAAAATAATGATTATAATAATAGCGTAAAAAATTAATACAATTAATGACATTATCTAATGCAAAAAAAAAAATGTGTAGACATAAATAACAACAACCCTCCACCACAGCCTACAAAGAACCGAGTACAAAAGTTATTCCACGACCGATATATCATCTGCTATTCAGTCGAGCCAATCGGCACAGGGAGATCATTAGAAGACTTTCCTTTTAGAAAGTTCTATACAAAGTTTCAATTGAAGTAATATAATTAATCAATCAATGGCACCTTTAGATCACAATGGCCATAAGTTAGATGTAATATTACAATTCTGAACATCAATCGAGACCTTTCAAGGGTATTCCAATAGGGGTAATTCACCTTAGATACCTCACTCTAGCACACACACACACACACACACACAGAGAGAGAGAGAGAGAGAGAGAGAGAGAGAGAGAGAGAGAGAGAGAGAGAGAGAGAGAGAGTATCTTGTAAATAAACCATTCTACAGTAGTGGTATATTTAGTTAATACCTGGAAACACAAACACGCACAAACGGGGAAAAACATCATTTTCAATCAACTCCGAAGAATGAAGCAAACAAGTATTGTAACCTTTTATTTTATTTTCAGATAACTATATGTATATATACATATAATTCTTTCATAATATATATATATATATATATATATATATATATATATATATATATATATATATACCATCATCATCATCATCAAACGGCCTCAATTAGATTTCGCCAGTGGTCTCTACCGTGAGCTTTTAAATCAATACTTCTCCATTCATCATCTCCTACTTCACCCTCATTAGCCCTCAGCCATATAGGTCCGAGCCCTCCAACTCTTCTGGTGCCATGTGGAGCCCAAATAAAATTTTGGTGAACTTTGGGGAGTGTGAAGCACATGGCCAAACCAATTCTATCTACCCCTCGCCATGATCTCATCCACACATGGCACTTGAGTAATATCTTACAGTTTCATTTCTAATCCCTTGCTGCCATTTATCTACGAATACTCTTATAGGGGGTTTATTCTAAAATTCATTGTTATTACGTGACTCATGTCAATACTGTAACACCGATCTCACTAAACTTATATATAGCCTCATTTTTACATGTAATTTCAGGCGATTAGATTTCCCAATTTTACTTAACCTAGCCATTGACGGATTTTTTTCTCAATCTTTCATTAAACTCAAATTCTGAAGATCCCGTCTTACAGATGATAGTTCCTAAACATTTAAATGATTCTACCTCCATTTTTTTCCTTCCAATGATATTCCATCGTCCATTTTTATCATCTCAGTCATTCTTTCATTTATCTTGTGCCCAGTCTCTCGTGATACCTCATGTATTCTGGTAAGCAAGCACTGCAAATCCTGGGATGTTCTGCTAATAAGGACAGCATCGTCAGTATACTCTAGGTCTGTTGATTTTCTATTCCCAATCCAGTCCAATCCTTGCATTACAAAATCCCCGAATAATCAACATAGGTGACAACACATTCCCTAGGAGATCTCCGTTGTTCACTGCGCATTCATTTGATAGGACTCCACTAACATTAACTTTGCACTTGGTGCTATGCTCATTAACAGACTTAATCTGATGTACATATTTAAGAGGAACCCCATAATAAACCAGGACTCTCCAATTTTGTGGTGAGTCATGTGTTGTGTGTATATATATATAATTTATATCGATATATATATTATATATATATATATATGTATATATATATATATATATATATATATGTGTGTGTGTATATATATATATATATATATATATATATATATATATATATAAACATGGCTCTGAAATTTTGAGGAAAGTCCTGTTTTTATATATATATATATATATATATATATATATATGTGTGTGTGTGTGTGTGTGTGTGTGTGTGTGTGTATCGTCATCATCTCCTACTATGCCTATTGGCCCAAAGGGCCTGGGTTAGATTTCGCCAGTCGTCTCTATCTTGAGCTTTTAATTCAATAATTTTCCATCTACTTCACGCATCAAAGTCCTCAGCCATGTAAGGTTGGGTCTTCCAACTCTTCTAGTGCCTTGTGGAGCCCAGTTAAACGTTTTGTGAACTAAACTCTCTTGTGGGGGTATATTCAAGATGAAGGTGACTAGGGGGGAGGAATTTCGATGGCCCTCTAATTAAGGAAATCTGTAAAAGGTTTAATGTAAAGAAATCACGCAATTGTCCATATCACTCTGAAGAATATGGTCAAGTCGAAAGAATGAATAGAACTCTGTACGGTCTACTTAAAAGTTTGGAGGAGGAGAAGAGGAACAAATGGCCATTGTATTTGCAGAGTTTAGTATTTGCGTATAACATAACACCTCACTCTGTGACAGTTTTTTCTCCGCATTTCGTGTTGTTCGGGAGGGAACCTTGTATTTCGATCGAGAGCTGGGGGTATCTGGAAGGCATTTACAAACTTATATACGTCAGCAATGCAAAATGCAAAAAGAAGTTTGGGATTTGGTTAGAAGGAACACACAAAAGAACTGGGTATCTAAAGCAAAGCCTATGTTAGCAAAGTCTAGAGAAAGTGATTTGGAGGTAGGACAAAAGGTTTTATTACGAGAAAATAAAATAATTGGAAGAGCGAAACTAGGAGACAAATTCGGTAAAAGAAAGTGGGAAATTGAAGAAGTACTTAACAGGGACTGTGGTTTGTATAGAATGAGGCCTGAAGGAAGTGATGCTAAGGTTATCCATCGAAGGAATATTAAACCGTTCGCTTGGATCGAAAGGAATGAAGGGGGAGAAAATACTGATGACTTAGATACGGAAAATAATGATAATTTCGAAACCGCTGATATGGATGACAGTAGCTTAGAAATGCCTGATATGGCAGAAGTTTTAACCACGTTCGGGTTTGATTTTAGCAACCATGGTAATAGTGAACCTAAAGAAGGTGTTGATAAAGAGGTTGGACAAGAACAAGATGCACCAGTACTGAGAAGATCAGAGAGGATACGAAACAGGTAGCGATCAGAGTTGTAAATTTGTCTTTCTTTGTCGGAAAACAGGTAATGGTAGTGTAGTGTGAGAGGATGGAAGTGTGTAGTGTGTGTACGATGAGGGCATCGTGAAATTGTAGGGGGGGTTGTGTGTAGCACTGTATGTTCTCCGCCAAGTGTCTTTTATCTTTCACAGCACTCGTTACCAATAACAGCCGTTAACGAGACAGCTAATGAGGACGAACGGCCAAATAGATCGGCATGAAGGGAACTGCCTTCTCGGACCTGTTAACCGGAGGAACTACCCATTCACTGGTTAATGTATACTACCTGTAGAAAATGTAAATTAGATGACAGACCTGAAATTTGCCGGACTTTGAGTAGGCTCATTCTATAGCTACTGTACAAGGTAGGCTTACATATACGCTGAGCATACTCTGTAACATTAACTAGAATGTTGTTATTTGTCCGTTAATTGTTTGTTACTGTAACGTAATTAATCTTGTTTGTTTGCCGTTATTTGTTTGTTAATTGTGTTTTCGAATATGTTGGTTATTGGTAATTTTGTCTGATTGAGCATTCGTTTCTGCTTGTAGAGTTGAAGGTTTTTGTCTACAAGTACAATAAAATGAAAGAAGAAATGCTGCTGTGAGTTGTATCTTCCTTCGATTGCTATATATATATATATATATATATATATATATATATATATATATATACAGTGACACATTAGTGTGTGCGTGTAAATTCATATGTAAAGTTAAAATCAAAGACCAGGAAACACGAAGATGTGGATACCCGTCATAATCGAACGGATATAAACAACCTGAACGCACATCTGAACAAAAGAATATTTGCATGAAAAAAAAAAAGTCAAATATAAATAAAAACCCAAAAATTGAAAACGAAAAGCCATTTTGACCTTGTCTGCACTCAAAAACGATCAAAAGCTGTTGAAAGGTGAACCCGACATGGTCTGACCCCACATTTTTCATATAGGCCATATTGCAGTAAATATTCCACGCAACAAAATTAAAAAATATATAGAAAAAAAGACCTCTCTATTTCTGCATATCCATCCCAACACGAAAACAAATGCATCCCTTTGAGCTACGAAGTGTAACACAAACCCGTAGATATTTTCAATAACCTACAAAAAAAAAAAAAAGTACCAATAATTTTACATTTTTCATCTTTGATACGTAAAAATAACTGCCATTAAAGTTAGATTTTTCCTCTTTGACGTGCAAAAATATAAATATTTAGGAAAATATAATATGACAGAACTTATAAGTATTATGAATATTTAAAAAAAATACAAGTATTAGAGAACTCATAAGTATTTTGGAAATTACAAATATTAGGGAACTTCTAAGTATTTTGGAAATTACTAGTATTAGGGAACTTATAAATATCAGGGAAATTACAAGTATTAGGCAACCTATAAGTATTAGGGAAATTCCAAGTATTAGGGAACTTATAAATATAATGGAAATTACAAGTATTAGGGAACTTATAAGTATTATGGAAATGAGCACTCGATCAAAGCCTTCTAGAGGGCTGTAATTATAAGAGATTTTTCACCATTTTTCCCTTCAAAATTTCATATTAGCGCTCGTGACGGCAGCAATGAAATGCATGAGGGGGGGGGGGGTGGGGGGGGGGGAGAAAGAAGAGAGGTACTACGGGGGTTTCATGATTGAGGGTCACCATAAAATTAAGCTGGGGTCGGGGTGGGCCTACAGGCGGATGGGGTACCACAGTGAACGATTTTTTCATGAAATATTAATTAAAACTTATATCAAAAACAATCAAGGGAAATTGTAGGCGTGTTTACTTGTTGGTCCCATACAAAAGAACGATCTTCTCTTTACGGCCGTAAAATGAAGATACAAAATAAGTATGGCAAATTATTTACGGTAAATTATTTCATAAACCAGCATTAAAACTTTACATTATTGCAGTGAAAACATAATAACAATAATAGCGTAAAATAAGTTGCACTTTTATTAAACCGGTAGACGGGGACAACTGTTTATTATTAAAATCAAGTATATTTATAGACATCAATCTATGGTAGAATAGCTTTATAATTCATACCAAATTAACAAACAAAAGATTCAGCTTTATACAAAGAATACATTGAATTACGCATATACGCATGTACGTACATACGTTTTTTAAAATATATTGAAGCCAAAACACATTACTTCAATAAAAAAGAAATAAATAAAATAAAATAAAATAAGAGTTTGCATCCTTAAAAATTATCCAGCAAATTACACAATATGCCTATCCCATTACATGGTTATAGATCGGATATGAAAAAAGTTTAATAGCTGGTTACGACAATATTGATACCAATAAAGCCTTCACAGGAAAAAAGAAAAAAAAAAAGGGGGGGGGGGGCCACGATAGACTAATTACTATGGAAGGTCGAATATTACGTAGGAAATGTTTTTATGTTGAACAGGTTGACACAAGTCTCTTTATAATTTAATTATTAAATATACATTCTAATATTGTTCCTATTCTTAAAATATACTATTCTAATTTTTTATTACTTTTCTTGCAGTTCACTTATTTACTTCTTTACTTTTCTCGTTGGGTTATTTTTCACAGTTGGAGAATATGGATTTTTAGCATCCTGCTTTTCCAACTAGGGTTGTAGCTAATAAATAATAAATAAATAAATAATAATGAATAAATAATAAATAGATAATAAAAAAAAATAATAAATAAATAAATAACAATAAATAAATAATAATAATAATAATAATAATAATAACAGAAATAAAATAACAAAAATAATAATTATAATAATAATAAAAATAATAATAATAATAGTAACAATAATAACAATAAAACAACAACAACAAGAATAATGATGATGATGATGATTATAATAATAATAATAATATTAATAATAATAATAATAAGAAGAAGAAGAAGAAGAAGAAGAAGAAGAAGAAGAAGAAGAAGAAGAAGAAGAAGAAGAAGAAGAAGAAGAAGAAGAAGAAGAAGAAGAAGAAGAAGAAGATCAATATTAAAAAAATAATAATTATAATAATAGCGTAAAAAATCAATACCATTAATGACATTATTCAATGCAAAAAAAAAAAATGTATACATGTGAAATACAACAACCCTCCACCCAAGCTTACAAAGAACAGTAGAAAGATATTCCACGACCGATATATCCTCTGCTATTCAGTCGAGCCAATCGGCACAGGGAGATCATTAGAAGACTTTCCTTGTAGAAAATTCTATACAAAGTTTCAATTGAAATAATATAATTAATCAATCAATGGCACCTTTAGATCACAATGGCCATAAGTTAGATGTAATATTACAATTCTGAAAATCAATCGAGACCTTTAAAGGGTATTCCAATAGGAGTAATTCACCTTAGATACCTACTGTAGCTCTAGCAGAGAGAGAGAGAGAGAGAGAGAGAGAGAGAGAGAGAGAGAGAGAGAGAAACTATCTACTAGAATAGTGGTATATTTAGTT
>NC_090759.1:24386274-24388774 GCF_036898095.1 Palaemon carinicauda
AGTTATGCGAATCACATAATCATACATACACATACAAAATACAGGTCTATCAATACATAACCTTCGCAACGAAGTTGGCGAAGGTAATCACTGATGGATAGATAAGAAGAATGAAGTCCCTTCTTGAATATATATACCTAATGGTTGACTTTTATATTATAAAAAAAAAAAAAAAAAAAAAAAAAAACTCCAAACCAGTAAGTAAAGGTTACAGGGACACTGGTGGACAGCTAAAGAGACAGACAGATAGCTTTCCCTTCATGTACAAACGTGAATGATGGTCTAGCTTTGTACAAAGTTTGACTGTCATCCTTTTAACCATCTAAAATTTATGATAAAAACTTAAAAGACAAAAGGACACACACAGACGGAGAATCCACTTTCCAGCACAACTATCTATTTTGGTCTCCCTTTGTTCTAAGTTGGATTGGTATTCTTCATACCTTTTTGGAAGACGACATTGCAAGTATACTAGACATAATGAAAGACAGATGATCAATTCCCTTTATGTAGATGCAAGTTCATCTGAAATCTCTTTAACAGTGAAGTTGCAATGAAAAGATAAAGGCAGACAGACAGACAGACATACTGATGGGTAGGAAGGAACAATTCCCCTTCATTCCCCTACTCTTCTCGGGTCGGGGAATGACGTGATAACCTTCTAAGATAATTCTAAGACACCAGAACTTTACTACATAATAGGCCACGTACCCATAACATAAACAAAGTGGTAAATGGCGAGTGAAAGTTTTTTTGATCAGCCCCATTTGACTTTCAAAATAAGCTTTTTACTTATAATTATATTACGCTCCAATACTTCAGGGGGTCGGTTTTCAAATCACCAAAGTTACAATATATGAATAAAAAAAGGAGTGTATCCTGGAAATCATGAAACAATAAGGACTTGTAGAGTTGGAGAAAATTCTAGCTGTATACCTGGCGCTGGCTAACAGGAATTCATATTTTGGTAATTAAAAACAATGCTTGCAAATCTTCCACACTTCCTATTTGAATGAGTAGACAATATCTAGCACAAGATCAATAACTAATAACATTACATAAATTGATATAATTACCTAGTCCTAGAGGCAATCATCAATTTCCTCTTAGCCTAAAACGACTTCGCTCGTGTTTTTTAATTAATTATACACACACACACTCCTGGCCTTTATGAATTACGTTGCTTTGAATTAGTTGTATACACAAGTATGAATGAGCTGATACGTTCATCATGATGGGTTTCGTTACTCAAGAATTTAGCTGAAAAGGTGAAGGAAACCTTTTGCTCAACGTCAAATCAAACTCCTTGAACTTTTCATTGAAAGAACATCCTTAACATTATTTGAATACTTCCGTGTATATATCATGTAAGGGAAGGAATTTCAATATCCTTACGTGGCTATACTGAAGACCCACTTAATCTTAACCACTCTCAAATCAGCTAATCATTATTAACGAAATTTGTGTTTTGAAATTCCACACCTCAACAGCCTATCGCGAAATATAATGGGATGTTGTGAGCACGGCGCTGCTACTGCCTTCAAAAGGAGAAAATTGAGGTCTTATTGAAAAACAAATTCCTCCCATATAATCTTCCTTATTTGCCGCTCTTGAATGGCATAGGCAAGGGACAGTGACATTGCCCTACCAAGCAGGACAATACCCTACCTAGAGACTGAGCATATATCATATGATCAACGCCCAAGGCCCCTCTCCACCCAAGCCAGGACCAGGGAGGTCCATGTAAAGTCTGCTAGTGATTCAACAGGTAGACCAATAAGCTTCCTCAAACACCCCATCCTTAGATCACAAAGATGGTGAGATTGCAAACGCTAGAGGAACTAACGAGTTTGAGAGAGACTCGAACCCTCGGCTGACAATCACCAGGCAGAGATGTTGCCAATAAAGCCGCAACAACCATAAAGCATTGAAACCACACCAAGAGTTATACTTTAGATCAGTATAACTGAACCATCTCACTAGGCAATTAAAACTGAAGGCGACTTAAAAAACCATGGGATAGTTATTTGGTATTACTGCACTCTCGCTATTACAAATAACTTGTAATGATTACATTTATTCCACATTATATATATATATATATATATATATATATATATATATATATATATATATATATATATATATATATATATATACCCAATAATCAAACTTGATACAATCAACGGATATATTTTTGATTTTGAATAAAAATTCAATATACTCAAACTTTACTGTGCCAAAGTAAATTTGTCGTATATTATTATTATTATTATTATTATTATTATTATTATCATTATTACTATCCAAGCTACAACCCTAATTGGAAAAGCAAGATGCTATAAGCCCAGGGGCTCCAATAGGGAAAAATAGCCCAGTGAGGAAAGGAAATAAGGAATTAAATAACTGAAGAGAACAAATTAACAATAAAGTATTCTAAAAAAAAGTAATGTCAGAAGAGATATGTCATATATAAACTATTAACAACGTCAAAAACAAA
>NC_090759.1:24396274-24416274 GCF_036898095.1 Palaemon carinicauda
AGCGAGTCCTAAAAGAATTCGGAAGAAAATCATCTCGGATTTCCAAATGCCTTCAGAAGAAGTAGCCACAGACTTAGCATGGAATTCTGAATGCCCCCAAAACGGAATCTCAGAACGGTATCGGAAGAAAACTTTCCCGGATTTCCAAATGGCTTCAGAAAAAATAGCCATAGACTTAGCATGGAATTCTGAATGCCTCCAGAACGGAATCTCAGAACGGTTTCGGAAGAAAACTTTCCCGAATTTCCAAAAGTCTTCAACTCCTCCCCGAGCTTCAAATGACTTCTGAAGACCTGATCTTCATTTTTTCAAACGTAGCCTGCAACACCTCACATGGTCTGTATGTAGCTGGCGAAATCTAACCAAGGAATTCCGCGTCAATAGGAGTAAGAGGAAATGAGTTGATGACTGGGAGAAGGATTTCACTTAACTCACAGAGATCGCGTTCTGGCGGAATAGGAAGCTGCCGGTAAGAATTATGTGTTACGTCTTCGGAACACCATCAACTACAGATGGTTTTGGTTGTTGCCGAAGTTGCCGATCGTTCGTTTTATATCACCCGACCTATAGAAAGACACGGGATCTTCCGTTGGCAGCTAACCTTTGAAGATTATAATGTATGCGCCTTGAAGGATCCTTTGCTTGGGCTTTTGCGACGATGTCTTATTAAAGGAGACTCTTGGAAAAAGTACGAGGCTTTGTATCGGTCAAAAAAGGATTGCGGGGAATGAGGATGGCGGCAGAATGGTTCAACTGAACGGTGAGTGACGTGTAGTTCTTCAACAGGATTGTTCTAAAATTTGCCATTGAAGTTTGGACATATCCAGACGACATTGGTAAATATATCATGTTGCTCGTCATTTACTTTGGCATGATAGTGTATGCGTAGAAATCGATAGTATTCATCTCTTTACTCATTGCCCAGATAGGTAAAGAATGAATGCCTTCGATTTCCCTGAGGAATCTGACGAAGTGAGGACTTGCGGCACTGAAATCTCTTTTGAAATCTAGAAGGATACTGACAAACTAAGGAAAAGAGACAATGAAATCTCGAAAGAAACAGATAATCTAATGAAAGAAGATTTTGAAAACTAGAAGATAGAAGAGAACAGCGAAGAGGATCCTCTAATGCCAGAGGTAAGACACCTAAAAATAGAGACCCTCTAATGCTAGAAGTAAGGCACCTCAAAATATAGATCGAAGACCCTCTAATGCTAAAAGTATTGAACCTAAAAATATATGTCAAAGAACTTCTAATGCTAGAAGTGTGGGAGCTAAAGAGAGAGGTCAAAGAACTTCTAATGTTAGAGGGGTGGGAGCTATAAAGAGAGGTCAAAGAACTTCTAATGCTTGAGGTAAGGGAGCCGAAAAGAGGTCAAAGAACTTCTAATGCTAGAGGTGTGGGAGCTAAAAAGAAGTCAAAGAACTTCTGATGCTAGGGGTGGGGGAGCTAAAAAAAAGGTCAAAGAACTTCTAATGCAAGGGGTGGGGGAGCTAAAAAGAGGTCAAAGAATTTCTAATGCAAGGGGTGGGGGAGCTAAAAAGAGGTAAAAAAACTTCTAATGCAAGGGGTGGGGGAGCTAAATAGAGGTCAAAGAACTTCTAATGCAAGGGGTGGGGGGAGCTAAAAAGAGGTCAAAGAACTTCTAATGCAAGCGGTGGGGGAGCTAAAAAGAGGTCAAATAACTTCTAATGCAATGGGTGGGGGAGCTAAATAGAGGTCAAAGAACTTCTATTGCAAAGGGTGGGAGAGCTAAAAAGAGGTCAAAGAACTTCTAATGCAAGGGGTGGGGGAGCTAAAAAGAGGTCAAAGAACTTCTACTGCAAGGGGTGTGGGAGCTAAAAAGAGGTCAAAGGACTTCTAATGTAAGGGGTGTGGGAGCCTAAAAGAGGTCAAAGAACTTCTATGGCAAGGGGTGGGGGAGCTAAAAAGAGGTCAAAGAACTTCTAATGCAAGGGGTGGGGGAGCTAAAAAGAGGTCAAAGAACTTCTAATACAAGGGGTGGGGGAGCTAAAAAGAGGTCAAAGGACTTCTAATGTAAGGGGTGTGGGAGCCTAAAAGAGGTCAAAGAACTTCTAATGCAATGGGTGTGGGTGTTAAAAAGAGGTCAAAGAACTTCTAATGCAAAGGGTGGGGCAGCTAAGAAGAGGTCAAAGGGCCGGGGGATAAATGTCGCCATCGAGGCTTTGGGGAAGGCGCGGCTGCGTCTGTGTTCTTTCTGATGCGTAAACTTGATTAAATATAAGTAAAAACGGGGCATTAAATACGTATTATAAAGACTTAACTTTTTTTTATCTTGACAGCACAAATGAAATCTTACAACAAGTTTCAACATGTAACTAAGCGCTCCCGAAACACGAGTTAACCTTTTACTTCTGCTTGGAGGATATCCTCGCAAGTAAAAGGTAATCATTATGAATATGGAAAGAAAGATTACCTTATACTTCTACCTTTTGATTCAAAGAATTACCTTGTACTTCTACCTTATGCTTACAAGGATATCCTTCATTTTTATGAATACCTCCCATTAGACCTGTCTCTTCTTCAATAGTACAAATAATTAGCCTATTGAGAAAGTCTTGTGAGATTTTCGGTGATCAATCTACTCTCAAGAAGTGAGTTAATTCTTTCATTCTTTTTGTTTCAAATATTGTTCTCCTGTCTGGTCTACAGCTGATGATTCTCATCTTAATTTGTTGGATAGGAACTTATGGTCTATCAAATTTCTTATTCCTGATGCAGATATTAATCTATGGCACAGTCGTTCAATTAGTTCGTTATGCATGTTGCATCAGATTTTTTGTCATAATTCTGACCATCCTTTACATACATTCAGGTCTTCCCAGACAGTACTAAACTGTTCGTTATACTAATTCTAAAAGCCAGGATTTCTCCACCAAAGGCTCATTACTAAACAATATTCTAAAAGTTTTATTCCAGCTATCACCAAGATGTGGACTGATCTTCCTACTCAGGTAGTTGAATCGGTAGAACTTCGAAAGGTTCAAACTTGCAGCAAATCTTACGTTGAACAGGCTGACATGGGTCTCTTTTGATAGATTATATAATATGAAAAATCTATTTTAATGTTATTCTGTTCTTCAGACATTTTACTTAAATTGTTCATCAGTACTATTGTAATTTATCTATTTCCTTATTTAATTTCCTCACTCGGCTATTTTACCCAGTTGGAGCCCTTCGGCTTATATCATCCTGCTTTTCCAACTAGGGTTGTAGTTTAACTAGTAGTAGTAGTTGTAGTGGTAGCAGAAGTATTAATAATAATAATAATAATAATAATAATAATAATAATAATAATAATAATAATAATAATAATAATAATCATAATGTTCGTGAACTAGCAATGTAAGGATATTGCAAGGTAAAACGATTAGGATACAATTTCAATTGATAGCAACATCTGTAGCCAGATGAAGCCTTCCATTTTATAATATTGCTCGAAATATTTTAACATTTGATGCTATGTCTTGTTATCTCATTTTGTTTTTATCTTTCCCCTAACGAGAAGCCGTGATGGAAATGGGATTCATTCAAAAAGGCATGACTATTGTCTCGAGTTTGACGCGAGTTATCTTCTGTTGCGAGAAACCAACACACACACACACACACACACTCATATATACATACATACATAATATATATATATATATATATATATATATATATATATATATATATATATATATATATATATATATACTTATATATAGACTCGGGCATACTAGTTTACCTTATTTCTCTTCCTCTTTTGTTAGTTTTAAAGCTTATATAGGAGATATGTATTGTAATGTTACTCCTTAGAATATTTTTTCCCTTGTTTCCTTTCCTCACGGGGCTATTTCCTTGTTGGAGTTCCTGAGCTTCTAGAATCTTGCTTTTTCTACTAGGGATGAAACTTAGCAAGTAATAATATAAATATATATATATATATATATATATATATATATATATATATATATATATATATATATATATATATATATATATATATTTATATACATATACAGTGACACATTAGTGTGTGCGTGTAAATTAATATGTAAAGTTAAAACCAATGAACAGGGAACACGAAGTTGTGGATACCCGTCATAATCGGACGGACATAAACAACCTGAACGCACATCTGAACAAAAGAATATTTGCATGAAAAAAAAGTCAAATATAAATAAAAGCCAAAAAATTGAAAACGAAAAGCCATTTTGACCTTGTCTGCACTCAAAAACGATCAAAAGCTGTTGAAAGGTGAACCCGACATGGTCTGACCCCACATTTTTCATATAGGCCATATTGCAGTAAATATACCACGCAACAAAATTAAAAAATATATGGAAAAAAAGGCCTCTCTATTTCTGCATATCCATCCCGACACGAAAACAAATGCATCCCTTTGAGCTACAAAGTGTAACACAAACCCCTAGATATTTTCAATAACCTACCAAAAAAAAAAAAAAAAAAAAAAAAAAAAAAAAAAAAAAAAAAAAAAAAAAAAAAAAAAAAAAAAAAAAAAAAGTACCAATAATATCACATTTTTCATCTTTGACACGTAAAAATAAGCACCATTAATTTTAGATTTTTCCTCTTTAACATGCAAAAATATAAGTATTTTGGAAATTACAAATATTAGGGAACTTATGAGTATTATGGATCTTACAAGTATTAGGGAGCCTATAAGTATTAGGGAAATTCAAAGTATTAGGGAACTTATAAATATGATGGAAATTACAAGTATTAGGGAACTTATAAGTATTATGGTAATTGCAAGTATTAGGGAACTTATAAGTATTATGGAAACGAACACTCGATCAAAGCCTTCTACAGGGATGTAATTATAAGATATTTTTCACCATTTTTTCCCTTCAAAATTTCATATTAGTGCTCGTGACGGCAGCAAAGAAATGTATGATGGGGGGGGGGGGTACTACATGGGTTTCATAATAGAGGGTTACCATAAAATTAAGCTGGGGTTGGGGTGGGCCTACAGGCGGATAGGGTACCACAGTGAACGATTTTTTTCATGAAATATTAATTAAAACTTATATCAAAAACAATCAAGGGAAATTGTAAGCGTGTTTACTTGTTGGTCCCTTACAAAAGAGCGATCTTCTCTTTACGGCCGTAAAATGACGATACAAAATAAGTATGGCAAATTATTTACGGTAAATTATTTCATAAACCGGCATTAAAACTTCACATTATTGCAGTGAAAACATAATAACAATAAGAGCGTAAAATAAGTTGCGCTTTTATTAAACCGGTAGACAGGGACAACGGTTTATTATTAAAATCAAGTATATTTATAAACATCCATCTATGGTAAAATAGCTTTATAATTCATTCGAAAGTAAAAAAACAAAAGATTTAGTCTTATACAGGAAATACATTGAATTACGCATATACGCAAGTACATACATATATTTTTAATATATATATATATATATATATATATATATATATATATATATATATATATATATAAGCCAAAACACATTACTTTTTTATGTAAAAAAAAAAAAAAAAAAAAAAAAAGTTTGCATCCTTAAAAATTATTCAGCAAATTACACAATATGCCTATCCCGTTACATGGTTATAGATCGGATATGAAAAAAGTTTAATAGCTGGTTACGACAATATTGATACCAATAAAGCCTTCATAGGAAAAAAAAGAAAAAAAAAAGGAGCCACGATAGAGTAATTACTGTGGAAGGTCGAATATTACGTAGAAAATGTTTTTATGTTGAACAGGTTAACACAAGTCTCTCTATAGTTTCTTTTATTAAAGATATATTCTAATATGTTTACTGTTCTTAAAAATATACTATTTTAATTGTTTATTACTTTTCTTGCAGTTTATTCATTTACTTATTTACTATTCTCGTTGGACTTTTAGCATCCCGCTTTTCCAACTAAAAAGAAGAAGAAGAAGATCAATATTAAAAAAAATAATGATTATAATAATAACGTAAAAATTAATACAATTAATGACATTATTCAATGCAAAAAAAAAATGTGAACATATGAAATACAACAGCCCTCCACCTCACATTACAGAGAACAGAGTAGAAAGGTATTCCACGACCGATATATCCTCTGCCATTCAGTCAAGCCAATCGGCACAGGGAGATCATTAAAGACTTTCCTTGTAGAAAGTTCTATACAAAGTTTCAATTGAAGTAATATAATTAATCAATCAATGGCACCTTTAGATCACAATGGCCATAAGTTAGATGTAATATTACAATTCTGAACATCAATAGAGACCTTTCAAGGGTATTCCAATAGGGGTATTCACCTTAGATACCTAGCTCTAGCAGAGAGAGAGAGAGAGAGAGAGAGAGAGAGAGAGAGAGAGAGAGAGAGAGAGAGAGAGAGAGAGAGACTGTCTTGTAAATAGACCATACTACAGTAGTGGTATATTTAATTAATAACCAGGAAACACAAACACGCACAAACGGGGAAAAACATCATTTTCAATCAACTTCGAAGAATGAAGCAAACAAGTATTGTAGCCTTTTATTTTCTTTTCAGATAACTATATGTATAACATATAATTCTTTCATGAGATATATATATATATATATATATATATATATATATATATATATATATATACATATATATATATATATATATATATATATAAAATATATATATATATAAATATACATATATATCATCAAACTGCCTCAATTAGATTTCGCCAGTGGTCTCTACCGTGAGCTTTTAAATCAATACTTCTCCATTCATCATCTCCTACTTCACCCTCATTAGCCCTCAGCCATGTAGTCCCGAGCCCTCCAACTCTTCTGGTGCCATGTGGAGCCCAAATAAAATTTTGGTGAACTTTGGGGAGTGTGAAGCGCATGACCAAACCATTTCTATCTACCCCTCACCATGATCTCAACCACACATGGCACTTGAGTAATCTATTACAGTTTCATTTCTAATCCCTTGCTGCCATTTATCTACGAATACTCTTATAGGGGGGTTTATTCTCAAATGAATTGTTATTCCGTGACTCATGTCAATACTGTAACACCGATCTCACTAAACTAATATATAGCCTAATTTTTACATGTAATTTCAGGCGATTAGATTTCCCAATTTTACTTAACCTAGTCATTGTCGGATTTTCTTTTTTCAATCTTTCATTAAACTCAAATTCTGAAGATCCCGTATTACAGATCATAGTTCCTAAATATTTAAATGATTCTACCTCAATTTTTTTTTCCCTTCCAATGATATTCCATCTTCCATTTTCATCATCTCAGTCATTCTTCCATTTATCTTGTGCCCAATCTCTCGTGATACCTCATGTATTCTGGTAAGCAAACACTGCAAATCCTGGGATGTTCTGCTAATAAGGACAGCATCGTCAGTATACTCTAGGTCTGTTAATTTCCTATTCCAAATCCAGTCCAATCCTTGCATTACAAAATCCCTGAATAATCAACATAGGTGACAACACATTCCCTTGGAGAACTCCGTTGTTCACTGTGCATTCATTTGATAGGACTCCACTATCATTAAATTTGCACTAGGTGCTATGCTCATTAACAGACTTAATCTAATTTACATATTTAAGAGGAACTCCATAATAAACCAGGACTCTCCAATTTTGTGGTGAGTCATGTGTTGTGTGTGTGTATATATATATATATATATATATATATATATATATATATATATATATACATATATATATAAACATGGTTCTCAAATTTTGTGGAAAGTCTTGTGTTTATATATATATATACAGTATATATATATATATATATATATATATATATATATATATATAAACATGGTTCTCAAATTTTGTGGAAAGTCCTGTGTTTATATATATATATATATATATATATATATATATATATATATATATATATATATATATATATATATATATCTCGTCATCATCTCCTCCAATGCCTATTGGCCCAAAGGGCCTGGGTTAGATTTCGCCAGTCGTCTCTATCTTGAGCTTTTAATTCAATAATTTTCCATCTACTTCACGCATCAAAGTCCTCAGCCATGTAGGGTTGGGTCTTCCAACTCTTCTAGTGCCTTGTAGAGCCCAGTTAAACGTTTTGTGAACTAAACTCTCTTGTGGGGGTATATTCAAGATGAAGGTGACCAGGGGAGGAATTTCGAAGGCCCTCTAATTAAGGAAATCTGTAAAAGGTTTAATGTAAAGAAATCCCGCACTTCTCCATATCACCCTGAAGAATATGGTCAAGTGGAAAGAATGAATAGAACTCTGTACGGTCTACTTAAAAGTTTGGAGGAGGAGAAGAGGAACAAATGGCCATTGTATTTGCAGTTTAGTATTTTATTTGCGTATAACATAACACCTCACGCTGTGACAGAGTTTTTCCGTATTTCTTGTTGTTCGGGAGGGAACCTTGTATTTCGATCGAGAGCTGGGGGTATCTGGAATACATTTACAAATTTCAAGACGGAGACTGGTTACATCAGCAATGCAAAACGCAAAAAGAAGTTTGGGATTTGGTTAGAAGAAACACACAAAACAACAAAGCCTATGTTAGCAAAGTCTAGAGAAAGTGATTTGGAGGTAGGATAATAGGTTTTATTACGAGAAAATAAAATAATTGGAAGAGCGAAACTAGGAGACAAATTCGGTAAAAGAAAGTGGGTAATTGAAGAACTTAACAGGGACTGTGGTTTGTATAGAATTAGGCCTGAAGGAAGTGATGCTAAGGTCATCCATCGAAGGAATATTAAACCGTTCGCTGGGATCGAAAGGAATGAGGGGGGAGAAAATATTGATGACTTTGATACGGAAAATAATGATAATTTCGAAACCGCTGATATAGATGACAGTAATTTAGAAATGCCTGATATGGAAAAAGTTTTAACCAGGTTCGGGTTTGATTTTAGCAACCATGGTAATAGTGAACCTAAAGAAGGTGTTGATAAAGAGGTTGAACAAGAACAAGATGCACCAGTACCGAGTTGATCAGAGAGGATACGAAACAGGCAGCGATCAGAGTTGTAAATTTGTCTTCTTTGTCGGAAAACAGGTAATGGTAGTGTAGTGTGAGAGGATGGAAGTGTGTAGTGTGTGTACGATGAGGGCATCGTAAACCTGTAGGGGGGTTATGTGTAGCACTGTATGTTCTCCGCCAAGTGTCTTTTATCTTTCACAGCACTAGTTACCAATATCAACCGTTAACGAGACAGCAAATGAGGACGAACGGCCAAATAGATCGGCATGAACGGTCCTGCCTTCACGGACCTGTTAACCGGAGGAATTACCCATTCACTGGTTAATGTATACTACCTGTAGAAAAAAATAAATTAGATGACAGACCTGAAATTTGCCGGACTTTGATTAGGCTCATTCTATAGCTACTGTACAAAGTAGGCTTACATATACGCTGAGCATACTCTGTAACATAACTGGTATGTTGTTATTTGTCCGTTAATTGTTTGTTACTGTAACGTAACTAATCTTGTTGTTTGCCGTTATTTGTTTGTTATTCTAACGTAACTAATGTTATTTGTTTGTTAATTGTGTTTTCGAATATGTTGATTATTGGTAATATTGTCTGATTGAGCATTTGTTTATGCTTGTAGGGTTGAAGGTTTTTGTCTACATGTACAATCAAATGAAATAAGAAATGCTGCTGTGAGTTGTATCTTCCTTGGATTGATATATATATATATATATATATATATATATATATATATATATATATACATATATATAATATATATATATACATATACATATACATATACATATACATATATATATATATATATATATATATATATATATATATATATATACATATACATATACATATATATATATATACATATACATATACATATACATATATATATACATATATATATATACATATATATATATATATACATATATATATATATATACATATATATATATATATATATATATATATATATACATATACATTATATATATATATATATATATATATATATATATATATATATATATATATATATATATATATATATATACACATATACATACAGTGACACATTAGTGTCTGCGTGTAAATTCATATGTAAAGTTAAAACCAATGAATAGGAAACACGAAGTTGTGGATACCTGTCATAATCAGACGGATATAAACAACATGAACGCACATCTGAACAAAAGAATATTTGCATGAAAAAAAGTCAAATATAAATAAAAGCCAAAAAATGGAAAACGAAAAGCCATTTTGACCTTGTCTGCACTCAAAAACGATCAAAAGCTGTTGAAAGGTGAACCCGACATGGTCTGACCCCACATTTTTCATATAGGCCATATTGCAGTAAATATTCCGTGCAACAAAATTAAAAAATATATTGAAAAAACGGCCTCTCTATTTCTGCATATCCATCCCA
Organism: Palaemon carinicauda; assembly: GCF_036898095.1. Classification (NCBI taxonomy): domain Eukaryota; kingdom Metazoa; phylum Arthropoda; class Malacostraca; order Decapoda; family Palaemonidae; genus Palaemon; species Palaemon carinicauda. Next base: position 24,406,698 of record NC_090759.1, read on the forward strand.
ACACGAAAACAAATGCATCCCTTTGAGCGAAGAAGTGTAACACATACCCGTAGATATTTTCAATAACCTACAAAAAAAAAAAAAAAAAAAAAAAAAAAAAAAGTACCAATCATATCACATATTTCATCTTTGACACGAAAAACATAAGTACCATTAATTTCAGATTTTTCCTCTTTGACATGCAAAAACATAAGTATTTGGGAAAATATAAATATGAGAGAGCTATAAGTATTATGAGTATTTAAAAAAATACAAGTATTAGAGAACTCATAAGTATTTTGGAAATTACAAATATTAGGGAACTTAAAAGTATTATGGAAATTACAAGTATTAGGGAACTTAAAAGTATTATGGAAATTACAAGTGTTAGGGAACTTATAGGTATTTTGGAAATTACAAGTATCAGGGAACTCATGAGTATTTTGGAAATTACAAGTATTAGGGAACCTAATATGTATTAGGGAAATTCCAAGTAATAGGGAATTTATAAATATGATGGAAATTACAAGTATTAGGGAACTTATAAGTATTATGGAAATTACAAGTATTAGGGAACTCATAAGTATTATGGAAATTACAAGTATTTGGGAACTTATAAGTATTATGGAAATTACAAGCATTATGAAACTTATAAGTATTATGGAAATGGGCACTCGATCAAAGCCTTCTAGAGGGCTGTAATTATAAGAGATTTTTCACCATTTTTCCCTTCAAAATTTCATATTAGTTCTCGTAACAGCAACAATGAAATGCATGATGGGAGGGAGGGGGGTTGTGGGGTACTACGGGGGTTTGGTGATAGAGGGTTACCATAAAATTAAGCTGGGGTCGGGGTGGGCCTACAGATGATAGGGGGTACCACAGTGAACGATTTTTTCATGAAATATTAATTAAAACTTTTATAAAAAAACAACCGAGGGAGATTGTGGGCGTGTTTACTTGTTGGTCCCATACAAAAGAGCGATCTTCTCTTTACGGCCGTAAAATGACGATACAATATAAGTATGGCAAATTATTTACGGTAAATTATTTCATAAACCAGCATTAAAACTTTACATTATTGCAGTGAAAACATAATAACAATAATAGCGTAAAATAAGCTTATATAGGAGATATGTATTGTAATGTTACTCCTTAGAATATTTTTTCCCTTGTTTCCTTTCCTCACGGGGCTATTTCCTTGTTGGAGTTCCTGAGCTTCTAGAATCTTGCTTTTTCTACTAGGGATGAAACTTAGCAAGTAATAATATAAATATATATATATATATATATATATATATATATATATATATATTTATATATATATATATATATATATATATTTATATACATATACAGTGACACATTAGTGTGTGCGTGTAAATTAATATGTAAAGTTAAAACCAATGAACAGGGAACACGAAGTTGTGGATACCCGTCATAATCGGACGGACATAAACAACCTGAACGCACATCTGAACAAAAGAATATTTGCATGAAAAAAAAAAAAGTCAAATATAAATAAAAACCCAAAAATTGAAAACGAAAAGCCATTTTGACCTTGTCTGCACTCAAAAACGATCAAAAGCTGTTGAAAGGTGAACCCGACATGGTCTGACCCAATATTTTTCATATAGGCCATATTGCAGTAAATATTCCGTGCAACAAAATTAAAAAATATATTGAAAAAAAGGCCTCTCTATTTCTGCATATCCATCCCAACACGAAAACAAATGCATACCTTTGAGCAACGAAGTGTAACACAAACCCGTAGATATTTTCAATAACCTACAAAAAAAAAAAAAAAAAAAAAAAAAAAAAAAAAAAAAAAAAAAAAAAAAAGGTACCTATAATTTCACATTTTTCATCTTTGACACGTAAAAATAAGTACCATTAAATTTAAATTTTTCCTCTTTGACATGCAAAAGTATAAGTATTTAGGAAAATATAAGTATTAAAGAACTTACAAGTATTAAAATATTTGAAAAAATACAAGTACTAGAGAACTCATAAGTATATTGGAAATTTCAAATAATAGGGAACTTATAAGTATTACGGATCTTACAAATATTCGGTAACTTATAAGTATTCTGGATATTTAAAGTATTAGGGAACTTATAAGTATTTTGGCAATTACAAGTATTACGTAACTTATAAATATTATGGAAATTACAAGTATTAGAGAACCTATAAGTATTATGAGTATTTAAAAAAAATACAAGTATTAGAGAACTCATAAGTATTTTGGAAATTACAAATATTAGGGAACTTAAAAGTATTATGGAAATTACAAGCATTAGGGAACTTAAAAGTATTATGGAAATTACAAGTATTAGGGAGCTTATAAGTATTTTGGAAATTACAAGTATTAGGGAACTTATAAGTATTTTGGAAATTACAAGTATTAGGGAACTTATAAGTATTTTGGAAATTACAAGTATTAGGGAACCTATTAGTATTAGGGACATTACAAGTATTAGGCAACTTATAAATATGATGGAAATTACAAATATTAGGGAACTTAAAAGTATTATGGATATTACAAGCATTAGGGAACTTATAAGTATTATGGAAATTACAAGTATTAGGGAACTTATAAGTATTATGGAAATTACAAATATTAGGGAACTTAAAAGTATTATGGAAATTACAAGCATTATGGAACTTATATGTATTTTGGAAATTACAAGTATTAGGGAACTTATAAGTATTTTGGAAATTACAAGTATTAGGCAACTTATAAATATGATGGAAATTACAAATATTAGGGAACTTAAAAGTATTATGGAAATTACAAGCATTGGGGAACTTATAAGTATTTTGGAAATTACAAGTATTAGGGAACTTATAAGTATTTTGGAAATTACAAGTATTAGGGAACCTATAAGTATTAGGGAAATTACAAGTATTAGGGAGATTATAAGTATTTTGGAAATTACAAGTATCAGGGAACTTATAAGTATTTTGGAAATTGCAAGTTTTGGGGAACCTATTAGTATTAGGGAAATTACAAGTATTAGGCAACTTATAAATATGATGGAAATTACAAATATTAGGGAACTTAAAAGTATTATGGAAATTACAAGCATTAGGGAACTTATAAGTATTTTGGAAATTACAAGTATTAGGGAACTTATAAGTATTTTGGAAATTACAAGTATTAGGCAACTTATAAATATGATGAAAATTACAAATATTAGGGAACTTAAAAGTATTATGGAAATTACAAGCATTAGGGAACTTATAAGTATTTTGGAAATTACAAGTATTAGGGAACTCATAAGTATTTTGGAAATTACAAGTATTAGGGAACCTATAAGTATTAGGGAAATTACAAGTATTAGGCAACTTATAAATATGATGGAAATTACAAATATTAGGGAACTTAAAAGTATTATGGAAATTACAAGCATTAGGGAACTTATAAGTATTATGGAAATTACAAGTATTAGGGAACTTATAAGTATTATGGAAATTACAAGTATTATGGAACTTATAAGTATTATGGAAATTACAAGTATTAGGGAACTTATAAGTATTATGGTAATTGCAGGCATAAGGGAACTCATAAGTATTATGGAAATTACAAGTATTATGGAACTTATAAATATGATGTAAATCACAAGTATCAGGGAACTTACAAGTATTATTGAAATTAAAAGTATTAGGGAACTTATAAGTATTATGGAAATTACAAATATTAGGGAACTTATAAGTATTTTGGAAATTACAAGTATTAGGGAACCTATAAGTATTAGGGAAATTACAAGAATTAGGCAACTTATAAATATGATGGAATTTACAAGTATTAGGGAACTTATAAGTATTATGGAAATTACAAGTATTAGGTAACTTATAAGTATTTTGGATATTACAAGTATTAGGGAACCTATAAGTATTAGGGAAATTACAAATATTAGGGAACTTAAAAGTATTATGGAAATTACAAGCATTAGGGAACTTATAAGTATTATGGAAATTACAAGTATTAGGGAACTTATAAGTATTATGGAAATTACAAGTATTATGGAACTTATAAGTATTATGGAAATTACAAGTATTAGGGAACTTATAAGTATTATGGTAATTGCAGGCATAAGGGAACTCATAAGTATTATGGAAATTACAAGTATTATGGAACTTATAAATATTATGGAAATTACAAGTATTAGGTAACTTATATGTATGGAAATGAGCACTCGATCAAAGCCTTCTAGAGGGCTGTAATTATAAGAGATTTTTCACCATTTTTTTTCCTTTCAAAATTTCATATTAGCGCTCTTGTCGGCAGCAATGAAATGCATGATGGGGGGGGGGGGGGTACTACGGGGGTTTGATAATAGAGGGTTACCATAAAATTTGGCTGGGGTTGGGGGTGGGCCTACAGATGATAGGGGGTACCACAGTGAACGATTTTTTCATGAAATATTAATTAAAACTTATATAAAAAACAATCAAGGGAGATTGTGGGTGTGTTTACTTGTTGGTCCCATACAAAAGAACGATCTTCTCTTTACGGCCGTAAAATGACAATAGAAAATAAGTATGGCAAATTATTTACGGTAAATTGTTTCATAAACCGGCATTAAAACTTTACATTATAGCAGTGAAAACATAATAACAATAATAGCATAAAATAAGTTGCACTTTTATTAAACTGGTAGACGGGGACAACTGTTTTGTTATTGAAATCAAGTATATTTATATACATCCATCTATGGTAAAATAGCTTTATAATTCATTCGAAAGTAAACAAACAAAAGATTCAGCTTAATACAAAGACTACATTGAATTACGCATATACGCATGTACGTACATATATTTTTGAATATATATAAAAGCCAAAACACATTACCTCAATATGTAAAAAAAAAGTCATAAGATTTTGCATCCTTAGAAATTATCCAGGAAATTACGAAATATGCCTATCCCATTACATGGTTATAGATCGGATATGAACAAAGTTTAATAGCTGGTTACGACAATATTGATACCAATAAAGCCTTCACTGGAAAAAAAAAAAAAAGGAGCCACGATAGACTAATTACGGTGGAAGGTCGAATATTACGTAAGAATTTTTTATATGTTGAAAAGGTTGACACAAGTCTCTTTATAATTTAATTATTAAATATACATTCTAATATTGTTCTTATTCTTAAAATATACTATTCTAATTTTTTATAACTTTTCTTGCAGTTTACTTATTTACTTCTTTACTTTTCTCGTTGGGTTATTTTTCACAGTTGGAGAACTTGGATTTTTAGCATCCTGCTTTTCCAACTAGGGTTGTAGCTAATAAATAACAAATAAATAAATAATAATGAATAATAAATATTAAATAGAAAATAAATAAAAAATAATAAATAAATAACAATAAATAAATAAATAAAAATAATAATAATAATTATAACAGAAATAAAATAACAAAAATAATAATAATAATAATAATAATAATAATAATAATAGTAACAATAATAACAATAAAACAACAACAAACAGAATAATGATGATGATGATGATGATGATTATAATAATAATAATAATAATAATAATAATAAGAAGAAGAAGAAGAAGAAGAAGAAGAAGAAGATCAATATTTAAAAAATAATGATTATACTAATAGCGTAAAAAATCAATACCATTAATGACATTATTCAATGCAAAAAAAAAAAAAAAAGTGTGTACATATGAAATACAACAACCCTCCACCCCACCTTACAAAGAACAGAGTAGAAATATATTCCACGACCGATATATCCTTTGCTATTCAGTCGAGCCAATCGGCACAGGCAGATCATTAAAGACTTTCCTTATAGAAAGTTCTATACAAAGTTTCAATTGAAGTAATACAATTAATCAATCAATGGCACCTTTAGATCACGATGGCCATAAGTTAGATGTAATATTATAATTTTGAACATCAATCGAGACCTTTCAAGGGTATTCCAATAGGGGTAATTCACCTTTGATACCTCGCTCTAGCAGAGAGAGAGAGAGAGAGAGAGAGAGAGAGAGAGAGAGAGAGAGAGAGAGAGAGAGAGAGAGAGAGAGAGAGAGACTATCTTGTGGATGGACCATACTAGAACAGTGGTATATTTAGTTAATAACATGAAACACAAACACGCATAAAGCGAAAAAAAAATCACTTTCACAAACCCGTAGATATTTTCAATAACCTACAAAAAAAAAAAAAAAAAAAAAAAAAAAAAGTACCAATAATTTCAAATTTTTTCATGTTTGACACGTAAAAAATAAGTACCATTAATTTTAGATTTTTCCTCTTTGACATGCAAAAATATAAGTATTTAGGAAAATATAAGTATTAGAGAACTCATGAGTATTTTGGAAATTACAATTATTAGGGACTTAAAAGTATTATGGAAATTACAAGTATTACGGAACTTATAAATATTATGGAAATTACAATTATTAGGCAACCTATAAGTAATAGGAAAATTCCAAGTATTGGGGAACTTATAAATATGATGGAAATGACTAGTATTTGGGAACTTATAAGTATTATGGTAATTGCAAGTATTATGGAACTTATAAGTATTATGGAAATTACAAGCATTAGGGAAATTCCAAGTAATAGGGAATTTGTAAATATGATGGAAATTACAAGTATTAGGGAACTTATAAGTATTATGGACCTTGTAAGTATTATGAAAATTACAAGTATTAGGGAACTTATAAGTATTATGGAAATGAGCACTCGATAAAAGCCTTCTACAGGGCTGTAATTAGAGATTTTTCACCATTTTTCTCTTCAAAATTTCATATTAGCGCTCGTGACGGCAGCAATGAAATGCAAGGGGGGGGGGGGGGGGGTTGTGGGGTACTATGGGGGTTTTATGATAGAAGGTCACCATAAAATTAAGCTGGGGTCGGGGGTGGGCTTACAGACGAATGGGGTACCACAGTGAACGATTTTTTTCATGAAATATTAATTAAAACTTATATAAAAAACAATCAAGGGAAATTGTGGGTGTGTTTACTTGTTGGTCCCATACAAAAGAGCGATCTTCTCTTTACGGCCGTAAAATGACAATAGAAAATAAGTATGGCAAATTATTTACGGTAAATTATTTCATAAACCGGCATTAAAACTTCACATTATTGCAGTGAAAACATAATAACAATAATAGCGTAAAATAAGTTGCACTTTTAATAAACCGGTAGACGGGGACAACTGCTTATTATTAAAATCAAGTATGTTTATAGACATCCATCTATGGTAAAATAGCTTTATAATTCATTCGAAAGTAAACAAACAAAAGATTTAGTTTTATATAAAGAATACATTGAATTACGCATATACGCATGTACGTACATATATTTTTTGAATATATATAAAAGCCAAAACATAATACTTCTATATGTTAAAAAAAAAAAAAAAAAAAAAAAAAAAAAAAACGCCCTAAGAATTTGCACCATTAAAAATTATCCAACAAATTACACGATATGCCTATCCCATTAAATGGTTATAGGTAGGATATGAAAAAAGTTTAATAGCTGGTTACGACAATATTGATACCAATAAAGCTTTCATAGGTAAAAAAAAAAAAAGAAAATAAAAAAAAAGAGCCACGATATACTAATTATTGTGGAAGGTCGAATATTACGTAAGAAATGTTTTTATGTTGAACAGGTTGACACAAGTCTCTTTATAGTTTATTTATTAAAGATATATTCTAATATTGTTACTGTTCTTAAAATATACTATTTTATTTGTTTATTACTCTTCTTGCAGTTTATTTATTTACTTATTTACTTTTCTTGTTGGGATATTTTTCACGATTGGAGCCCTTTTACTTTTAGCATCCCGCTTTTCCAACTAAGAAGAAGAAGAAGAAGAAGAAGAAGAAGAAGAAGATCAATATTAAAAAAAATAATGATCATAATAATAGAGTAAAAATCTATACCATTAATGACATTATTCAATGAAAAAAAAAAGTGTGTACATATGAAATACAACAACCCTCCACCCCACCTTACAAAGAACAGAGTAGAAATATATTCCACGACCGACATATCCTCTGCTATTCAGTCGAGCCAATCGGCACAGGCAGATCATTAAAGACTTTCCTTATAGAAAGTTCTATACAAAGTTTCAATTGAAGTAATACAATTAATCAATCAATGGCACCTTTAGATCACAATGGCCATAAGTTAGATGTAATATTACAATTCTGAACATCAATCGAGACCTTTCAAGGGTATTCCAATAGGGGTAATTCACCTTAGATACCTCGCTCTAGCAGAGAGAGAGAGAGAGAGAGAGAGAGAGAGAGAGAGAGAGAGAGAGAGAGAGAGAGACTATCTTGTGGATGGACCATACTAGAACAGTGGTATATTTAGTTAATAACATGAAACACAAACACGCATAAAGCGAAAAAAAAATCACTTTCAATCAAATCCGAAGGATGAAGCAAACAATAATTAGTGTCTTTTAAATGAGACCTATATAAAACCCAATTAGATTTACTTTATTTTCAGATAGCTATATGTATATACATATAACTTTTATAATAAGTGTGTGTGTGTATATGTGTGTGTGTGTATATATATATATATATATATATATATATATATATATACTGTATATATATATGTATAAATAGATATATAAATACATATATAAATATATATATATATATATATATATATATATATATATATATATATATATATATATATATACAATTATATATATAAATATATATATATATATAAATATATACAATTATATATATACAGTACAAATATATATATATATATATATATATATATATATATATATATTATTATTATTATTACTAGCCAAGCTACAACCCTAGTTGGAAAAGCAAGATGCTATAACCCCAAGGGCTCAAACCGGAGAAAAATACCCCAGTGAGGAAAGGAAATAAGGAAATAAATAAATAATGAGAACAAGTTAACAATAAATCATTCTAAAACAGCAACAACGTCAAAACAGATATGTCCTATATAAATTATTAACAACGCCAAAAACAGATATGTCATATATAAACTATAAAAACTCATGTCAGCCTTGTCAACATAAAAACATTTGCTCCAACTTTGAAATTTTGAAGTTCTACTGATTCAACTACCCGATTAGGAAGATCATTCCACAACTTGGTAACAGCTGGAATAAAACTTCTAGAATACTGTGTAATATTGAGCCTCATGATGGAGAAGGCCTGGCTATTAGATTAACTGCCTGCCTAGTAATACGAACAGGATAGAATTGTCCAGGGAGATCTGAAAGTAAAGGATGGTCAGAGTTATGAAAAATCTTATGCAACATGCATAATGAACTAATTGAACGACGGTGCCAGAGATTAATATCTAGATCAGGAATAAGAAATTTAATAGACCGTAAGTTTCTGTCCAATAAATTAAGATGAAAATCAGCAGCTGAACACCAGACAGGAGAACAATACTCAAAACAAGGTAGAATGAAAGAATTAAAACACTTCAGAATAGACTGATCACCGAAAATCTTGTGAGACTTTCTCAATAAGCCAATTTTTTGTGCAATTGAAGAAGACGCAAACCTAATGTATTTGTCAAAAGTAAATTTGCTGTCGAG
>NC_090759.1:24426274-24433774 GCF_036898095.1 Palaemon carinicauda
TTCAACAACATTACGACAGATAATTCAGATATAGACTATAAAAAGACTTATGTCAGCCTGTTCAACATAAAAACATTTGCTGCAAGTTTGAACTTTTGAAGTTCTACTGATTCAACTACCCGATTAGGGTGATCATTCCACAACTTGGTAACAGCTGGAATAAAACTTCTAGAATACTGTGTAGTAATGAGCCTCAAGATGATATGAATCTCGAAACTTAATAGGATATGCTAGCAGTTAAATTTCTAAATGCAAAAGGCCTTAATTACAGATATATCACAAAAGTGGAAAGGATGTGGAAGGTGGTCAACCAAATAAATAGGAAAAACGGGGACAGACGAACCAGGAAATAGTAGAAAGACACGATCTTCTAAATCAGGTAGTTGAATCGGTGTAACTTCAAAAGTTCAAACTTGCAGCGAATGTTTTCATGTTGACAGGCTGACATAAGCTATGTCTCTGTTCATAGTTTATATTTATGAAAGGTCTATTAGAATGTTGATACTGTTCTTAAAATATTCTATTCTAATTGCTCATTACTTCTCTTGTAATTTATTAATTTGCTTATTTCCTTTCATCACTGGGTTATTTTTCCTGTTGGAATCCTTGGGCTTGTAGCATTCTGCTTTTTCAAATAGGGTTGTAGCTCAGCCAGTAATAATAATAATAATAATAATAATAATAATAATAATAATAATAATAATAATAATACAGTGAGGTCTTACAAGGAAATTAATTAAAGGCAAGGAGGAACACATGAAACAAGATGGCATAGGAGTTGAAATATTTGAAAAGATGAAAACAGATTAATCACTAAGCAGGCGAGGTACAGAGGGAGGTGAAATATGAACTTACCAGACATATAAGAATAGAAATCGAAATGAATTAATCTGAATTTATTTGACAAAGGAACGGAGTTATTTGTAAACACAAATAGATAAAAAATGTATAACGTGCGCAGCAGATATAAGGGATAGTGAAATCAATATATTGAAAAAAGACAATAAATCATAAAAATTCGTCTAGTGCTTTCTGCATGAAACCCAACCCCTAAAAATATTATTAAGGTAAATATAATTTACGCTTGGATTTATCTCTTTAAAAGCAAGAGGCTTGGTAAAAGAAAGTTTAGATAAAATCTGTAACAGGTGAAAATGTGAGCAAGAAAATGAGATACGAGAAGAGTGGTATACGATAAAAGGTGCAAATGAAAACTAATAAGCTGATGAAGAAACTAATCAACTAGTAATAGCAAAAGAAATAACTAAACTAAATTTTTGTTTCTTTCGGGTATTTTCAACTTTTCATGCTTTTTTCAGGTATTTTTATCTTGAATTACAATAGTTATAAATTTACAAATATGCATACACGCTTCTTAAAGAAAAAGTTCCTTCATGTTATACATCCATACGTACATATGGATACGTATGGATATATACAAAAATTTTTCTCGAATAAAACCAACAATATAACAGTGCGTTCGATGATGAAAAAATGGGGAAGAGAATTGCAAAAGAAAGGGCAGTCACCATAAGCATAAAAATATACGACACGTAAAATAAAAAAGAAAATTAAAAAAAGTGAGAGACGAAAAGGAAAAGCCCATCTGATGCAACAACAAAAGAAAGGTATTTGGTTCGCTGAGTGCCAATCGGTGCCAAAATATTGACTGGTAGAGAGGGCTAAGTAAGGCTTTTGGACGTCAGTAGGGGAGGGCATATAGGGGTGGGGATGATAAGAGGGAGAGGGGAGAAGGGAGGGGAGGGGGAAGATAGGGGCCAGGGATGCCGTGACCGGGAGAGAGCCAACCGGTGCCAAAATATTGACTGGTATAGAGAAGGCTACCAGTCAGTGGGGGGAGGGAATATGGGGGTGGGAGAGGTAATAAGGGGTGGGGGAGGGAATAAGGGGGTGGGGGAAAGGGAGGGGGAGGGAATAAGGGGGTGGGGGAAAGGGAGGGGGGAGGGAATAAGGGGGTGGGGGAAGGGGAAGGGGAGGGAATAAGGGGGTGGGGGAAGGGGAGCGGGAGGGAATAAGGGGGTGGAGGAAGGGGAGGGGGGAGGGAATAAGGGGGTCAGGGAGGGTAGGGGGAGGGAAGCCGTGACCGGGAGCGGCGCGACGTATAGAAATATAGACATTGCTCCCTTGCATCTTTCTCCCTGTCGAGCTTCCATTACCCAGCCTCGTGTGGAAATTAGTCACTTTCTTCCTTGGGAACGATATTCTCTCTCTCTCTCTCTCTCTCTCTCTCTCTCTCTCTCTCTCTCTCTCTCTCTCTCTCTCTCTCTCTCTCTCAAATAGCCAAGATGGAGTTTAAGTAATTTGGTTTACTTGCGAGTCTCTTGGTTATATATATTTCGAGTCTTAAATTAATTTCCTTCACATCCCCATTAAAATTTCTAACTTTTAAAAGACCCAGGTGATTTGATTGTTCAAAAACTTAGGCATTTCACGTGAGTATATTTTCGTGATTTATTTCTATTATAAATCTTCCTAATTATTTTATTTTATTTAAATTATGATATAAAATTTCGTGATTTATTTCTATTATAAATCTTCCTAATTATTTTATTCTATTTAAATTATGATATAAAATTTTGTGATTTATTTCTATTATAAATCTTCCTAATTATTTTATCTTATTTAAATTATAATATTAAGTACCAAGTGAAACTACTTTAATAAAGATAAATAAAGCAAAAAATTTAAAAAGTCATAGAGTCGACAAAACGGGGAAATGCTTTTGAAAGCCAAATACAATGGCCAAAAGTGTCTTTGGAAATACTAAATGCAAAAGATTATCTATAGTCGTCTGATATTATTATTATTATTATTATTATTATTATTATTATTATTATTATTATTATTATTATTATTATTATGTTGGAAAAGAATGATGATATAAGCCAAGGCCCCAATGTGAGAAAAGTAGCCCAGTGAGGAAAGGATATGGAGAAATAAACAAACTACAATAGAAGTAATGAACAATTAAAATAAAGTATTTTAACACCAGTAATAACATTAAAATAGACCTTGCATATAAAAGTTATAAAAGGTTAAAAAACAAGACGATGAGAAATCGATAGAATAAGTGTGCCCGAGTATATCCTCAAGCATAAGTTCTCGTACACACATTACAGTTATAGAAGCACAAAAACATCAATTAGCAACAAGTAATTAAAATCTTGCAGACAGGTGGGGAATCTATTTTTAATCAATCAAATACAACAATAACATAAAATACAGCAATTTGAAAAAGGAATAAAATCTTAATTGACTGCAATGTTATTCGTGAAGAAATACAATGGCTTAAGCACCATATAAATAGGGAGATATATATTCAACAAGCTAAAGATTTTAAGCTTTAATAGATTACTCGGTGTCCTTAAACCTTTCTATGGCAACTGAGAAAGTTGATTAGAAATCTAATAAGGTTTTAGGTACAGTACATTTGTATCTACTAAGCAAGGTGAAAGAGCAAAGTTAAGCTTGTGATTTAATAAGACCTGCATTGCTTATTCAATCAAAAGACCTCGCTTACCTCAGAATTATCTGTACTGTACATCTTGAGTGAAGAGACCAAGTCCTGTAAGTTTCTGTCTAATACCTGTAGCTTTCAGAAAATATATTGAACATCCGACTCACACATCCTAAATACACCAATCTTAGCCTACGACGGTGTCTATTTTAAATGGAAGTGGGTACCTTCGGTACCTCAAATCTTACCCGAATATAATGCCAGTAGTTCTCATAGTGATACGTCCTATCTAAACCAAATATTATACATGAGATGGGCGGAGATATGTATGGCATAAAAGTAAGCCTGTCTAGAGTGTTTGACTGATAGCCTATTGGAAACATTCCTGTCTGACGATCTGCTGGAATGCTGGAATAGAGTTCGAGCACCGATCAAGCTCGGTATTTTTCTTGTAGTGTCTGCAACTTCAGGATCATTGCGAGCTAGGGGTGGGTGGTTTGGGGGAGCCTACGGGTCTACCTGCTGAGTACTCAGCAATCATTCCCTGGCCATCCCAGGGCCTAGCTTGATGGAGAGGAGCCTAGAGCGCTGATTTTATGTATATGGTATATGGTTAGTGTCTAGGGTATTGTACTGTCTTAGGATATTGTTACTGTGCCTTGCCTCTGTCATTCATGAGTGACCTTTAAAGAAGTAACAAAGGCCACTGGCAGCTTTGCTAGCCCAATACCTATGTTGAATAGCATATCTAAGATGTGAAGACTGCCGGCAGGATGGAACCCCCAGTGTTGATAAAAGTCAAAAAATTAACCAGAATGGAAAAGTCCAAACGATTTTCACGTTAACCATGATGAAATATGCGCTTTTTTTAGGAACCTGAATCAAGGACCCTGAAATGGAAACACCATGGTTCTTCCCCTCCAAAAGAACTCTTGTGACATCTGTCATAATGGGAAGGACGTGATGTTTTGGAATTTTTATGGTGTAATTGAAATAACAATAGTTGAAAACTGTCAGACCATCAATTGAGGAAATTACCTACAAACGTCCTCCTTCCTAAGGACAATACTCCAGTGCATAATGCATAGGTGACAATGGATAACAGTGACAAATATGACTATAGATGCAAACTGACAAATGCGACTCCATTTATGCCATTTATTCACCAGACCTGGTGCCCTCTTGACTGAAATTCCAGGTGTTTGACCAGCATATATTGGCATCAAAAGTGGAGTCATCCCTGTTCTAGAAGAGTATGCAGAGGTCCAGGGTGCAATATTCTTCTTCGAAGGGTTACCAAAACAGGAATCAAGGTGAGCCAAGTGTATACATTTATACTATGAAGGAGAATAGTGCCTCATTAAGTATTTCTCCTATGCTACTTTAGAAGCTACCCCGGAAACATTTTGAATACCCCTAGTATAAGTATTCAAATTTACATACACACCACACACACACACACACATATATATATATATATATATATATATATATATATATATATATATATATATATATACATACATACACACACACACGCACATATATATATATATATATATATATATATATATATATATATACATACATACTGATAACATTTTGATTCATATATATAACCACAGAATATTCAATTACGCACAATAACACACGAACATATGTAACCAGGAGTGTATACATATGTATCATATGTTGTTTAAATCAAAGCTTGACATTCACAAAACGTGTTTTAACTGAATATTAAAATCTAAAATAGCATGGCTGTCAGAAGCATCACATCTTAAAAATACTTCAGACAACATTTTTCTACGCAGAAATCCGACGTGGGAGTTTTCCTTTAATATTGAAATGCGACAACAAAGTTGGAGAGGTTGGCTCCAGAGTGTTTTATATACAGTATAGGCATGTAAACTAACGTTTGCATCAATATATCTGAATATCAGTGTGTATATAAAAGCGCACTAGAAAGCGTATACAAGAACAATTACGGTTGTGTAGACATATATATTTGCATGAACCTTTATGCACTAAAATGTTCATGAATTAGTAGAAACAAATAATAAAAACCACGCATTCGCAGACAAATACACCCTTTTCAATACGTTCATAGTATAAACAGATATCTAATTGCACGCGCATGCTAAAAGATAACTGATTTCTATAATTTGATTCAGGCTGAACTGTCTCCATTAAAGCAGGAATCATACATTATCTTCAAAGGCGTTTTTTTTTTTCTTTTTCTTGCCGATTGGATCACTCGCTCTCATGACGGTCGGCAATTAATTTGACTTCACTGCTCGAAAATATACCGATTCGATTCATTTCATGAGATCAGTGCTAGACCATACGTATATGAAAGTAGGTATTACCACTAATTTTGAAATTCGGTAGTAATTACCTCCGCCAGAGAAGTTGGAAGGAAGTTATGCTTTAACCCCTGTTTGAGTGTATGTGTGTGTGTTTGTTTGTGAACAGTTTCCTGGTCACAATTCTAATGGCAATGAAACTTACAGAGATTAACTTTTATGTGAAAAGCTGGAAATTATTAATTTTTTTAAGGTCAAGGTCAAAGGTCAATCAAAAATGTCCATTTCACGTAATCAGCCATATTTAAATGTATGAAAATCCACGCCAATTAATACATGTTAAGGTCAAAGATCAAGGTCAAGCAAAAGGTTACGAAATAAGCTGACGCGGCGGAGGCCTGCGCTCAACTGAGTGCTCCTCTAGTTTGTTATAAAATTACCACACGAAAATAGCAGAGGGAATTTAAATCTCTTATTGCAATGGTGGTGGGGATGTATCTGAAGGTTTAATGCCTTAATATTTTGGTACCTCAAAATCTGTCGTTATTGGGTGCATTCATGATGCAATTACCCAGCTGAGTCGTTGCAGCTCACAAGAGATAAAATTTCCCAAGTTATGTTCCTGAACAGAAAAAGCTGCAGATGATTTTTTTCAAGTTAAGCAGGAGATACCAAGATTTTAAACATTGAGTATTAAGTCTAAAATCATAATGTTAAAAACTGTATTTTCTTGATGCTACACTGACATCTCAAGAAAGATGAAAATTAATAATAAGCTAAAGGACCAAATATCAGCTCAGTCGGTCGAGGATTAATACAAATTTGGGGGTCTTCATATCTAAATTTTGTTAAACATTAGTCCTATTTCTACTCGAATTATGGTTACCTGCACTGTCACTTTTCTTATATCCATTTGACCTTATTTCCAAAATTTAAAAGAAATAAAACCTAAAAGAATTAACACCTGTTGAAAATCTGAATGTAATGAAATGCACTATTTCTCTCACTTTCCTTAATCGTAACTTTCTTCTTGATACAATTATTCACTATGAAAACTGTAACATCGGAATATTTGGCATTTTGCCAAGGGTCATTGCAATTCATCGATATACAATATTTATTATATCATAATTTAATATATCACATTGATATATTAATACATCTCTCCGAGAATCAATTCTAGCATTAGGGAACCTCTCGTCTATCTAATTTACCCAATATTTGGTAGAAGATCACGTAACAGGGTTGTGGTGGCCGATATGGTAACGTCCTTGACTGGTGAACGCCAGACTGGGGTTCAATTCAAGCTCAGACTCTTTAGTTTCTTTGGTCGCTGCAACCTCACCATCCTTGTGAGCTACGGATGGGGGTGTTGAGGGAGCCTTTAGGTCTATCTGCTGAGTCATCAGCAGCCATTGGTCCACCTTGGGTGGAGAGGGGGCTTGGATGCTGATCATATGTATATATGGTCAGTCCCTAGAGCATTGTCCTCCTCGATCGGGCAATGTCACTATCACTTGCCTATGCCATTCATGAGCGGCCCTTTAAACCTTTAACAGTTTAAATGTTTCAGCCGGACATCATTTGCTATTTCTATCATAATAAAAAACTCTTTAATCCATCATGGAAAATTAATACAGCCAAATGAAAGCAAGAATTTATTGCTTCCTAAAAATAACCTATTTTCATAAATATCTTACTATCATGAATTCTTAA
>NC_090759.1:24438774-24443774 GCF_036898095.1 Palaemon carinicauda
CCTGCTACCACTGTCAGAGGTATGGACATTTTGAAAAAGATTGCAAGTCTCAGAATGATGATAAAGTCTGCGGGAAATGTTCAGGGAGACATACCACCAGGGAGTGTAATTCTCGAATGTCAAAGTGTATAAACTGCACAAAGTTAAACAAACCAAGTGACCACACTAAATTCTACAGACTGCAAAGCTTATGACTTGGAATTGAAAAGACTAGCGGAAAATACTGATTATGGTTACTAGGGATGTCATAAACTGTGGCTATGTAAATATACAATCTGTAGGTAATAAGACTGTTCAAATTCGAGAATTGATAAACGAGAAATATTTGGATATGCTAGCATTATCTGAAACATGGATAAATAACTTGGACAAGGCAAAGATCACTGACATGACGCCCGCCCCCACACATGCCTTCTTTTACATACCGAGTTAAGGTAGGTCTGGTGGGGGTGTCGGACTCTTTATTCATAAAAGTTTCTCATATCTCAAAAAGTTGAAAAGAATTAGTGTAAGAAGCTTTGAATATATAGAAATAAAATTTACGCAAAAATAACAGAATATCCTTTGTAAACTATACGTGATCTGAAACGCTAAATACTCGGAACGAATAATGTAAAGCGACAGCGGAGGTCCTGTAGAGAGTAGGGTTCTCCCTGCTGTATGGAACCGGAAAAGCAGCCATCAAAGTAAAGGAAGTAAATCATATAAAAGATACAAGCTTTTTAGTCTCTGAACGACGTAATTTTCAGAAATTTTGTCATGAAACTATGATATACCTATTTTCCCAAAATGTATTCTCCTACAAATTGTCGGAAAAATACATTTGCAGGTGGCATAAGCACAAAATTATTCCTCATGCTAATACCCTGACTGCAAGTCATCAATGATTATATAATTGCTGGTAGCTTTATCTTGAGAAATTACATTGCGTGGAGATCAAACTGACTTCTTATCAATTTCATGCACAACGTTCTCGCAGTCTTGATTTAAATAGGCTTAACTCTGTATGATAAAGTCCCTATTTACGGTGATCTAGTGCCCGAATTAGCACAGCTAATATGGGCTCTGGACCGGTGAATTACTCTAGGTATATGGACGCTTAACGAGCGAAAAACGCATCACTATCCGTGAAGCTCTAGTTCGGAGTGTTTGAGCAATGGCCGGTCATACCAGCTACTCCGCCTATCAAGATTGTACTTGAACCATAATTTGTACAGCTGATGCAGTAGGCGGGAAAGGGGAAAACCAAATATTGAAATATCTTGATAGTAAATGTTTGATTGTCCTTTTAATTACCAAATCACAAAGCTGAGGAGCGATACCCTTGGATTCCTAAGATATTTTCTCTCAATCTTCAAATTTCATTTTCTGAGCTTCTTCCTCTATCCCCTGACATGTCTTGTTAGGTATTAATTCTGTAACATTTTTGTTCCCTTATTCCATTCTTTATCATTTGTGGTCCTTTCTTTCATTCTTTAATCATATTTTTATCAAACATTCTCATTATTTTCAAAATGAATGGCCTTCCCCTCCGGTACTCGTCTTAAACCGTCAATATTAGTTCCTAGCTTCTCACTATTCCTCCAGAAAAGAAATCTCCCCCTAACTTCTTTGCTCCAGTCACCATCTCACAAGTCATAAGCAGAAAGAACGATTGTTCTCAGTGATTCCAAAGATTTACAAAATATCAGTGTGTCTTTATATGGGGATGATCCTAAGTCGATGCTGTCTTTCAGGTCAGAAGCGTTCAATTTTCAACCCGAAACAGACTAGTTATTTCACAAGTTTTTTCATTATTGTTATTGTTGCATAGATTCTCAATTTACACATATCTAAATAACCAAGTTTTAGAACCCGATCTTTGTGAATAACATCTTTTTTTATAAATTCGTAGATGCGAAAAAGCTTTCTCTATACATCTTTTCTTGTCTGATGTTTCCTCAGTTTCTGTGATGGTGTAACACTGCTGAGGTATTCGTCTCACTAAAAAATGCTCGGGTCGGCACTCATGAAATGAAGTCTCCCTTGTGAAAAGACCTTGTCCTCTTGTTTTGCATATGTATATTACCAGAGACCTTTACCTTGTCACCTTTACAAAATATACAGTATTTACCAAATATCACTATTCAACATCTCTTTTTGGCGACTTGTTCACTTGCATTCAAGCATTTGTTTTTATGCTTAACTGTGTGTGGCAACCACTTTAAAAGTACTCTCGTCGGCAACTTTCTTTTTTTAAACAAGCATTTGAACAAATACCTTTACATTTTCTATAAAAAAATAAAGGCACTTTATCTTTTACAATAAGTTTGGAATTTGTCAGGAGAAAAAATCATCACTTGCTTATTTGGATTTATCAGTTTGAAAAGGATAAAAAAGTTTTGGTATATTTCAATATAACGTAAACTTTTGCTAAAAAAAAAAAGCGTATGTAACAAAGACTTATTCATAATGCAATATGTAATTACAGATCACTTATTTTTTTTCCTGAGAGGACTTCGTTTGCAAAGAGAAATATGTTAAAATCATGTTTTTTTTTTTCGGTTTGTCTGTGTACATTTTATATCACTTTAGAAATAAATATTATACTATTGAAATGTTTTCTTTTTACATATGTTTCTTGATATATTGCAATAGACCTTGCAAAATTTCTTGAAAGTCTCAATATGTTTGACAGCCCATATAAAGGCTTAATATAGATTTATGTGAGACAGAGTTGAGCGTGAGAACGGCCCAGAGTTGAGAGTGGTCGCTATGTTCTTGATATAGCCCAAGACATAGGGTATCAAGAAATGTGAGTTAAAAGGGTTATCAGGAAATGTGAGTTAAAAAGGTTATCAGGAAATGCAGGTTAAAAACTTAGCAGAAAATATCCTGGGGTGGTCCTGGCACCCGGCCTAAAAGGATTACTAAATATTCCAAACACCATGCACATTAAGTCAATTTAATAATGGTGTCAGATACTTATATCAAGGTCAGGTTTTTCTCCATCAGTTTATGATAAAAGTCAGATTCTGAAGTACAAACATGAACAATTTTCACAGTACTACCAACCTGAAGTGCTTAAAATAACTTCCTTAGAAATAACAGGTCTCCAAAAATTTGAAAAAAAACAAAACAAAAAAAAACTCAAAATTTAATTCTATTAACGATATTCGATGGGAGACTGCTTGTTTCTCAATTTTTTTAAAATATTGGTTTCATCCTATAGCCAACATGAAATAATATCACCCAATATCAAACCAAAGAAAGGTAAATTCCAGAGAACCCAATATTTTTAAAATCACTATTGACAGAAAGGTGATCATCAGAAATAACCAAGGTATTCTATCTAGGTGCCAAGTCCTCGACGTAGGCTGTCAATTGCCTCTACCTGGTTCTGTCTCGAGCTCTCAGTATAAATTGTCCAGCTGCTACATTCTCATTTACATCTTCCAGTCAGCTATCCAAAAACCAGGGTAATAAAACTTAAAAAATAAACACATGTACCATAAAAAAGAAACGATACAAAACGAACTAACAATACTAAGCTAAAACGGGAGAAAAACATTGCTTACAACCTTGAAATTAAGTTCTTTAAAGCGCACCTACCCCTTGCCCCATTGGTATCATATTCCAGATAGCTTTTGTGCATTTGTTTACGAACTCTGGCCCAAAATTAGTTCTTATTAGAATATAATTCGGTTTTATCTATTGATATCCTTGGTGTCTTGTTCAATGAAGATAGCGTGACATTATTTTTTTTTTCCTGTCGTTTCACAAATCGCACTATAAAGACGCAGCGCAACAGATTATCGGTAATTAGATAACCTCAGCTTAGATAGATATGAAGTTTGTAATTTAACACTGAAATGGATAACGCGGAGTCAAGCTGCCAACTAATTATAATGAGTTCATCTGTAACATAACTGGTATGGAATGAACATTTTGGGACCCCCAATCGTCTTTAACTCTCACTATTCTCTCCCTCTCTCACCCCTTCTCGATCTCACTCCTCCTCGTTCTCACCACCCTCAGACTCTTTGACCCCCCCCCTCCTCTCTCTCTCTCTCTCTCTCTCTCTCTCTCTCTCTCTCTCTCTCTCTCTCTCTCTCTCTCTCTCTCTCTCTCTCTCTCTCCATAATAAATGATAAAAGATAGCGTCGTTTATATCACCCATTTACATAAAACTCAATTTCAAAATAAATATCATCTTAAGAATCATTAAAAGTTCCATTCTCTAGAGACATGATGTTCGTGAAGTGAATCTTTATCTCGCTAAGAGTTGGAATTGTTGAAAGACAAACAGGCAAGAAAGGAAGTAATAATGTGGTTGCTGGAAGGGTTACAAGATTTCTGTAGGTTTGGATAAATGGATAAATTCCACGAATTTAAAAGTTAAGAAGAACTAATTACGTTTAATAAATCCAAAGAAATATCTTGCAATTCCAAATTATAAAAGGGCTCAGTGCGCGAGCCAATACTCACCTCGACAGAACTCTCTCAAAATTTACGTTTTGGTCCAATTATTATTATTATTATTATTATTATTATTATTATTATTATTATTATTATTATTACCTCCGCCAAGGAGGTCATGTTTTCACCTCTGTCTGTTTGTCACTAACCTAGCTCAAAAAGTTACGGGCGAATTTTGACCAACGTACATATATATTAAAAACGATGCATTCAGGCCGAATCTCTCTCTCTCTCTCTCTCTCTCTCTCTCTCTCTCTCTCTCTCTCTCTCTCTCTCTCTCTCAATGTCATTTAGGCCGGTGTAACTCATGTAGGGAGTTTTTTATTATTATTATTTTACATCGAATCATATCTGAAAGTACTTTTTCTTTCATCGGTGACTTGAACAAGACTAATGTCGAAATAATCTAATGTAGCTGTTAACGGAAGGAATAATTTCTACATGATTTTGCGGATTCATGATATATATATATATATATATATATATATATATATATATATATATATATATATGTGTGTGTGTGTGTGTGTGTGTGTGTGTGT
>NC_090759.1:24446274-24456274 GCF_036898095.1 Palaemon carinicauda
TGTAGTTGTTGTTGGTGTTGTCGTTGACTGTTGATTGTTGGTGTTGTCGTTGACTGTTGATTATTGTTGTAGTTGTTGTTGGTGTTGTCGTTGACTGTTGGCTGTTGATTGTTGTTGCTGTTATTAATATAAGATCTTATTCTGTTTATTTATTTGTGTGAGTGTGAGTATGCTTGTGTATATAGATATATACTAAATACCAAATTCTCTTAAATATGTAATCATCCAAAATTTATATGTATGGGTGGGCTTAAAAACAACTACAATTAGAAAAAACAAAATATATAATTATTAGCAACTTCATTGAATTTTTTGACCAGGTTATCAACATTTCGTTTGAGATTTTACCCTCCCCGAAACAGTAAAAAATCATTTCCCGGTGGAAGATGAAACGTTCAATTGGAAACGATTAAACATAAAGGAGTAAAGATCGAAAATAGTATTGTCTCTGGTTAAGTCAACCTCAGGTCATTCTGACTGGAAATCTTCCCCACTTAAGTGTTAGGAACCATTATTGTAGAAATTAGTAACACATCTCACCTTTTGAAACGATTTTCGTAGGAAATTATAAAACATCTCAACATTTGAAACTATTTTTGTAGAAATGTTAAAACATACGAAGATTTTAAAGTATTTTTGTAGAAATTCGTAAAGCATCTGAACATTTGAAAGCTTTTTGTAGAAAATGGTAAAACATCAACAATTTAAAGTATTTTTGTAAAAATTTGTAAAATATCAACGTTGGAAACTATTTTTTGTAGAAAATGCTAAAATATCTTGACATTTAAAAGTGTTTTTGTAGAAATAGTGAAATATCTGAATATTTGAAACTCATTTTGTAGAAATTAGTATTTCTCAACATTTTAAACCAATTTTTTAGAAATTTGTAAAACATCTCAAAATTCAAAAATATTTTTGTAGAAGTTAGTAAAACATCTCAACATTTGATACTGTTTTTTTGTAGAAATTAGTAAAACGTCTCAACATTTGAAACTATTTTCATGTTATCTAGACATTTAAAACTAGTTTCGCAGAACTTACTAAAACATCTCATCATTTGGAAATATTTTTGATGGAATTAGTAAAATATCTTAATATTTGAAACCCTTTTTGTAGAAATTAGAAAAATATCTCAATATCAAAATGATAAGTCAGTTTGCAAGCCCGTTTAAAATTATTCACAGCCCCATTTACAATACAATTTTAATAAGTTCAATTTTGATGTATTGTGGATAGACAAAAACTTACTAATAAAAGTCAAACATAAGTAATCACGTGTAATTAAAATAGCAATACGCTTGTTTCAGTAAGTTTGGCACTGAACTAATTTAAAATTTCTTACAAAATTATTCAAGGCCTTCATTATACCTTGTTGTTTGCTCAACACAAAAAAATCCATCAAAAACAGTTCATATGGGAAGAATCTTTTGTCGGTCCGCAATGGTGCTAAATACATATACTTCATGTTTAGATGCTATTAATACAACCTCCATAATCATCTTTATTTTTCTCAATAATGATTTTTCAATGTAAGCTACTTAGTTTAAAATTCAGAGGAAATTTTCATATCTTATTACCCTGTATTTCATAACAACGTATTCCTCTATTTTATAAGGTTTTACAAGAACCACAGTGTTCTTAAAAATTAGATACACGAAATAAAATTATTTTATAAATTTTGAGTTTTGAATTTTTAATCAAGTTAATACCTAAGCCAAAATGACGCACTAATATATTAGTAAATACTATTAAATGCAGGAAATCATCAATCAAGAAAAGGTAAAACAAATTAGCAAACTCATTTTGTGATGCGCAGAACACTCTGAGATAGAGATTGATTGGACTGGACTGGTAATACGAAATTAGCTGACCTAGAGTATGCTGACGACGCTGTCCTTATTAGCAGAACACCACAGAATTTGCAGTGCTTGCTTACTAGAATGTATGAAATATCACATGAGGTTGGGCGTAAGATAAATAGAAGAATGACAGAGATGATAAAAACGGAATATGCAATGGAAGATGAAATATGATTGGAAGGAGAAAGAACTAATGAGGTGGAATCATTTAAGTATTTAGGAACTATGATCTCTACTACAGGGTATTTAAAATCGATATTTAATGAAAGATTGAAAAAATCAAATTAGACAATGGCTAGGTTAAGTAAAATTTGGAAATCAAATCGCCCGAAGTTACATATAAAAATCAGACTATATATCAGTTTAGTGAGATCTGTGTTACAGTATGGACATAAGTTATGGCATGACAATGAATGAATATACAGTACATCAGATTTTGTAAATTTGTGAGCAAAGCCCTCAGAGCAATATTAAGAGTTAAATGGCAGGACAAAATTAGAAATGAAACTATAAGAGTGATTACCCGAGTGCCGTATGTGGATGAGATCATGGTGAGGGGTGGATGGAGATGGTTTGGGCATGCTCTTCGTACTCCCCAAGAGAGATTAGCTCATTTAATTTTTATCTGGGGTCCACAAGACACAAGAAGAGTGGAAGACACAGACCTACATGGCTGAGGACTACGAAGCGAGAAGTAGGAAATTAAGAATGGAAAAGTATAGATTTAAAAGCTAAATACAGAGGACTGGCGAAATCTCACCGAGGCCCTTTGGGTCAATAGGCAAAAGAGGTGAAGATGATGAACTGAATGTGGAGCCATTTTATAGATGAAAAACTTTGAAAAATTATATCTGAAAAATTATTCATCACGAGATCATCCGATAATCATATATATGAAGTTTCAACCAATCATATTAATAAAAATAAAATAATACAAAGTACACATAAGTTAAGAAAATATATAGTAAATCGGTAAAATATAAAAATTTTAAAGATGGAGGTAAAACAACAATGCAAACTTACTACATTACCTAGATCAACAAAACAGAATTCAAGGAAGTAACTACAAATAATTGGTTTATTAAACGAGAGAGAGAGAGAGAGAGGAGAGAGAGAGAGAGAGAGAGCTTTCGATCCTCATAACAATTCTCTTTACGAGAACCAACATATAAAAAGGAGAGAGAGAGAGAGAGAGAGAGAGAGAGAGAGAGAGAGCTGATAACCTACAAATGGATATCCTGGCAACCCCTTTGATAACTAACAGACCTAAGAAAGGAAGACAAGATGGGAATAAATAACCATCACTTGAACTTGCCTCTTTATTTGACATTTATGGAAGGGAAAAGTCAAAGCAAATCTTTCGAAAGAGGAGGAGAGAAGAGATGCAAACAGAGACTTAAATGGTTTTTCTTATTCTTTTTTTTTTTTTTTCTATTTTTGCAAGGTGCAATATTAGACGTGGGAGGTTGTCGCTAAGGGGAGAGAGAGAGAGAGAGAGAGAGAGAGAGAGAGAGAGAGAGAGAGAAATGTCTACTTTAACATTACAGAATGATAATAAGTTTTTTTTATGAGATTTTGGAAAAAAAAAAATACATTAACTTGTCTTCCAAAGAGATCATTTTCGTTTCTTGAAAAATTATTGTTAGGAGTATAACCAAACCGAAAGTACAGAAGATTATATATATTATATATATATATATATATACCCTGTATATTTATATATGTATATAGACATACAGTACATACATACATACATATATATATATATATATATATATATTTACTTTACATAAATAAATATATATATACATACATATACATATATATATATATATATATATACATATATATACATATATATACAGTATACATATATATATATATATACATATACATATATATACATATATATAAATACATACATATATATAAATACATACATACATATATATATATATATATATACATACATACATATATACATACATATATACATAATCAGGCGCCCTAGGCCCCTCTCCACCCAGCTATGACCAGGCAGGAAGGGGGGACCGGGCAATAGCTGCTGATGACTCAGCAAGTCGCAACACTAAAGAAACTATAGAGTTTAAGCTTGACTCAAACCCAAGTGTGGCGATCGCTGGGCAGGGACTTTTCCAATAGGCTACCACAAGTAGCACCGTGGAGAAAAATTGAAACTGATAATTGTCTCAGGGTGCATTCTGAGTGACCTGGAAAAGTGGCATTTTTACTACCCAGAGATAAGAAACTTTCTAACAACACCCGCTACAACTTGCATCTCGACTTGTTCCGAAATACTATGAAGAGATATTTGGTTAGGTTTGTATGAAGATAATTTCATAAATATAATAATATAACAATATGAGATATATTGTAAGATTTACGGGACAAAACGTGAGCTTAGTTAATAAATTACTCAAGCCTTCAATCATGTGGGTGTCTAACTCCAAAACGTAAGAGTAGTATATCTCAACAATTAATGTCAACAGAAAAATATTTCAAGTTTAATAAATATAAATGAAAAAAAATAAATAAATATATACAACTCAAATTGGTACACAAAATACACAAAACTAATATTTCAGATAGCTTCATTAAGTGTCTTCAAATCAAGAAATCACTCAAAAAACAATAAATACCTAAGATGCTTTGTGTATACATCTGAAATATACATGACGCTTTGTGTATGCATCATGATGGACGTAGAATATTAAAAATTAAATAAATTTCGCATGAATTATCATTAATTATCTCCCTCCAATCATGGAAAATCGGAGACTATGATTCGGTGACCTTTCGCTCATTATAAAAATTACTGAAATGTTGAGGCTAAAATAACCTCGAGAAAGTATTGCAATTTTTCAGCTCTTTATTAATTTGTAATGAATGATTGTAAATAGATAATCAATTGCCAATGCAATTTCAATAAGTAGGAAAGAAATAGGACTCAGAATATTAAATATAAGAGATCATTTACTTCTTGATCGCCATAGCATTCTCTTCATGAATACGAACACATATAAGAGAGAGAGAGAGAGAGAGAGAGAGAGAGAGAGATCATCATAACATTCTCTTTACACAAAAAGATATGTATCAATATATATATATATATATATATATATATAAATATATATATATATTAAATATATATATATATATATATAAATATATATATACAATATAAAAATATATATATATATGGAGAGAGAGAGAGAGAGAGAGAGAGAGGAGAGAGAGAGAGAGAGATACTCTTGTCAAGCCAATTCGGCCATTAAGTGCAACCCAAATTTATGAGTCACACAAACACGAAACTGGACGGAGCGTCCTCAATCTTGAATCCCTTTTAGGGTTTAATCTTTCAACAGACTGATAAAACCAGTAAATGAGTGTTTTGAAATTCCAAATTAACATTCGCTAACAGGGCCAACGGCCATCGGTGTTGTGACGCGAGTTTATCCTCTTAACAAATCAATCTCTTCTCATCAATTATCCACTGACACCAGCCACTAATTTTAACTGACGATAATTGAAAGGGGAACTTCGATTCAATTATGTTCTGTTTGTGTGTATATATATATGTGTAATATATATATATATATATATATATAACAGTATATAAATTACTATACATGTATATATAAATGTATGTGTGTATGTTTCAATATACACACAGGAGTATGAAAGCATATGTGTATATACATACATAAATAAATACACATATATAACACAATATACATACATATACACGGTCGTTTATGCAAGGGCATGAACAAAATAACACACACTATATATATATATATATATATGTATATATATATACATATATATATATATACATATATATATATATATATATATAATTATACATATATATATAATTATACATATATATATATACACATTATATATATAAATATATATATATACACACACACACATATATATATATATATATACAGTACATCCTGTAATGCATCATTGCCGGTAGTTTGAGATTACTACATTTTATGGGGATACAATTTAAACAACAACAGCCTCTTACAATCCGTATATTAACTGAATGTTTTCCTCTTTTTTTTCACGGGAACATTCGCCTCACATTTATAATACTGGATTTAAATCCACATGAAGTACTCTCATGTCACTTAAAATTATTTCAACTTAAAATCTTAAAAGAAATTATCTTCCGACTGGCACTGTGAAAAGTTAAAAATGGCAAAATTGTCCTTAGCGCTATTATCAACCAAACATTTGGATGAAATATTTATCTGGATTTGATTTTTTTTTCTTTTTGGCTAATTAGCCGACGCTGGGGCCTGAGAGACCATTCAGAACCCGCGTGACTATAGGGTGAAACCTTATAATTACACTGAGAGGTAAAAGTGATAGCAAGAGAGGTGACTATGTAGACGGAAATAAAGCAAATACAGCTAGGGGCAGAAAGAACAATGCAAAGACCCCTGAGTAACGCCTACATTTTACTGTGAGAGGTGCACTGATGGCGCCACCGACTACATGGAGGGGAGGTTGGACAGTAAAGGTTTAAAGAGCACTATTGAATGGCAGAGGCAAGGGACACAAGGAACAGTGGCAATGCCCTAGAGACTAACCATATATTATTACTATTACTTGCTAAGCTACATCCATATGATCAGCGACCACGTCTCTTAGCCACCCGAGATAAGACCAAGGAGGGCCAGGCAATGGCTGCTAATGCATCAGCAGGTAGACCTGAAGGCTCCCCCTCCACAAATCCCCATTCCTTAGCTCTCAAGGATGGCAAGGTTGCAGACAAAACAAGAAACTATTGAGGTTGAGCGGGACTCGAACGCCAACCCAGCAGATCATCAGGCAGGGATGTTTCCAATGGGCTAACACAAGAAAGCGGAACGAAGGTAAAATCGAAGGATATAAAGCTGAAGCTCCCATAAGATACACAAAAGCTAAGAATAAATCATTAAGTTTTAAAAACAACACAATACTGAACACTAAAATAGCATAAGTATAGAACAAACACGTTATCCGATTTCCCATAAGGATAATTCAAGAGTTGTTTTTTAGGGGGATCCTTAATGAGTTCTACAAAACAGAAATTGAAGTCTTAATGAATCCCATTATGACGGTACTATATGAAATATGTTCAATACCCATGAGGCTTTTTGGTAGAATGACTCTTATCATTCTCATCAAAATAAATTACCCCGAAGAGACTACGAAGGTTACCTCAAGTCTCCTCGGAATCCTTTTTGACAAAATCGCTTACAAAAGAGAGATTAAAAGTGATTTTGGGAATACAGGTTTCAAGGTTCATGGCTTATTCTAGTTCTGTCTGGTTGTTATTTGAATCAAATTTCTAAATGAAGCTCTATAGGTTAACCAAATGAAAACTATTTAACATCTAGTCTCCTAGGTCCATTTAAGACCCGATAGCCTCTTTACAAAATAATTACCACCGCCAACGAAATTATGTTTCCGCCCATTTTTGTCTGTTTGTCCTTTTGTTTCCTTATGAGCAACTTCCTGGCCACAATTTTACTCATAGAATAGTGAAACATTCAGGGATTAAAGTCCTAACTCAAAGGACAAGGTCAAGGTCGAGCAAAAGGTCGACCAAATTTACCCTAACCTTAACCGTAAGTTCGCACATGGTTGTCACACAGACTTCAAATACGCCTACGGACTAAACTGATTCTGGGAAAGGCAAGCTGGTTTCGAGAACTAATCTGTCGTGGTGGAGGTCTGCACTCCGAGTGTTTTCCTAGTTCATGTATGTTCTTATTGTACCTTGTGGGTAGGATAGTGTATTCATGAGGCTGAACTGTAGGAGAAAAGGGAAAAAATAACTTCTTAAGAGAGGGAGACAGGGAGTAAACTATTACTTGAACATCTATGACGGCTTTTTCATGTGCAAACCATTTTAACCCACCTATTATGGAGAACTGGTGGATACTTAAGAGTTATGCCTCTTATAGAACGTTTTCTTTGTGGATAATTCATTTTTCAAAAGACTTCCGTGAAGCTGAGGTAATTCATCATATTTTTCTTCAGCCGTGTTTGACTAAGTTTGTTTGCAATCTGATTTTCGTAACATGGACACTCTGAATTGATGCTAAATGACAGAAACATCGTCAAAAGCTTATACATTGATGATGAACTTTGTGAACACGTTTTTCTTCATAATCTGTAAATGAGTAACAAGGGGAGTAATTCGAATTCTTGGAAGAGATGTCACCAATCTGACAGAGTTGAAGGATATTATGGATTGGTCCTTGTTCCAATTCGTATATACCTCGTGAAAGGTACCTTTTCAAAGTTTATGAGGTGACAATTATTCTTCTTTCCAACCGTTATCCCTACATAAAGGGGTCGGTTGCCTAATCCACCCTCTAATAGCATCAGACAGGGTGTTTATAATTTGGCAGAGTGTTTTTACGATTCCATGCCCTTGTAGTACTACCACAGTTATTAGTGGTGGGCCTAAACATTGCCCAAATAGCCAAAGTGTAAGGCAGCAGTTGTCACAGTTACTGGCAGTGGGCAAAGCCTTTTGCTAAAAAGAAAGACTGCAAGGCAACAGCTGTCCTTTTAGTCGCTTTCTACGGTGGTAGTTACACCCTACCATATTATTTGGGATGACAATTATGGAAGACAAAATCTTCGGAGCAACAATGAATGAAGACTTTCTTCAAAATTTTAAAGCATATTAACTTTGATAACATAAAAACCCCAATACCCTCCTTGAAAGGCTGCGAATCACCAGATACATTTGGGATGCTTGGATTGGAAGATTTACACTGATGTTCAAAGAATCATTTACTGTCAGTTGAAGAAATTATTTCATTCAAGGGAAAATAATCTCTCGGATAATATACACCTTCTAAATCAGTCATGCCGCAGTAAAAGTGTAAGCATCAACTGATTCTGTAAAAAGTTACCTGGGGAATGTGGAAGTGAATTTCGTCACAAAGATGGTGTAGTTTAATGAAAACAAGATAAATTTGTAGAATTATAACGAGAACGGCTTGAAAGGAAGAAAATTGACCTTTGGCAACTTCTATAGCTTGCCTTTGGCTCAGGAAACAATGCAGGCATTTCAGCTAATATAGTCTAATCTTGGAAGACTTCAAATTATCAGCAAGGAATATGAATCCAAATTTCACTCGACCCTCAAACAGCACCGTTATGTTAATGTCTTTATTGCATAGGGTTAGTGAACTGCATTGCCCATAGTGGCAGAAAGGAAAAAACTTCAAAGGAACATTATTTCTGCAATAAATTGCTATAGCCGCACATTGTCACAACCTAATCTACCATGAGCTGAAAACGCTAGGCGACTTTTTGTAGAAGAACGATAAAATGCTAATACTGTGGAAGAACACTCAAGACCCGTAAAAAGGCTGTTGTTACCCTTGCAAAGCTGACAGTAAGAGCAATTTTTAAGTGCAACACTTGCATCTACTTTGGGCTTATCTCAAATTGAAAGGGTGGATGGGTGGATCAGGAGAATGGTCTGAAGGAAAATCACTTAAATGAAATATACACTGTACAAGAATTGAATATATATATATATATATATATATACATACACACACATATATATATATATATGCTTACATATATATATATATACTTACATACATACATATATATATACATACATACATACATACATACCCATATACATATACATACATACATATACATATATACACATATATATAGGCTATATACACATTTATATATATACATATATATTATTCAGTATATATATATATATATATATATAACATACATACATACATACGTATATATATACATACATACACATATATATACATACATACACAAATATATACATACATACACACATCCATATATATATATATATATATATGTCTATGTATATATAGATATAGATATAGATATAGATATATATATATATAAATATTTATATATATATATATATATATATACACACACACACACACACATATATATATATATATATATATACACACACACATATATATATATATATAAAACAAATACCTGTTCCTTTTTAGTTATAGATCAACTCATCAGAAATTTCATGTTTGCACAGTGTATTCGCATACCATTGC
>NC_090759.1:24461274-24486274 GCF_036898095.1 Palaemon carinicauda
TACAAAAACACAGAGAGAGAGAGAGAGAGAGAGAGAGAGAGAGAGAGAAAGAGAGAGAGAGATTATAAACGCCAGGTATAAGAATCATTAGCGTCAGAAGCGCCATCTTATTGGTAATATGAGAAGCATCGGCAGTAAAAAGACCGCGTAAATCAGTTTATACGCTTTGCTTCTCAGTTTCCAATAGTTACGCAACTCCCGGATACACATTTTTTTTCTATTGCTGGGATTTTATCTTTATAACTTATTTCTAATTTCTGGTGTTTTATAATTCGTGAGGGTCATGAAGAAGTCACCTTAATCCATAGTGATTTTTATATTTTAAATGAGGGAAGCTAATGATATAGCTATCTTTAATTACATATGAATTTTATTTTAAATACCTTCGCCACCGAAGTTAGGAGGAGGTTATGTTTTCGTCTTGTATGTGTGTGTGTGTGTGTGTGTTTGTGAATAACTTCATGGCCACAATTTTAATATCATAGTAATGAAACTTGAAAGGATTAACTGTTTTGCAAAAAGCTGGAAATCATTTGATTTTGGAAGACCAATGTCTAAGGTCCAATTCACGTAATCAGCAATATGTTTAGACATCGTTGTCAAAGACTTCAAACTTGGTTCATATTTGAGTGTATGAAAATCCCCTCCAATTAATACATGTTAAGGTCAAAGGTCAAGGTCAAGCAAAAGAGCGAGAAATAAACTGTCGCGGGGGAGGTCTACGCTCTCCTGATTGCCCCTCTAGTTCATCGCATTAAAGAGGCCTACGGAATATATATATATATATATATATATATACATTGAGAGAGAGAGAGAGAGAGAGAGAGAGAGAGAGAGAGAGTTTAAATATGGAATTAATCATACCTATGGAAATAATATACCTAGAGCAGAATTCATAATATCAGTGTATATACTTGAACCAGGATTCAAACCTATGTGTCTGAATCGATACCTAACTAGACAATAGACTCATCCTCCTGATCTATCTAAAGAAAACGTCACGTGTGGTAAGGATATACTTATCATATATACATACACATACACACACACACACATATATATATATATATATATAAAGATATTTATTTTAAGGCTGTTACTCTTCTTAATATATTCTATTTTTCCTTGTTTCCTTTCCTCACTGGGCTATTTTCCCTATTGGAACCCCTGGGCTTATAGCATCCTGCTTTTCCAACTAGGGTTGTAGCTTAGCAATTAATAATAATAATAATAATAATAATAATAATAATAATAATAATAATATATATATATATATATATATATATATGATATACATATTCAAACACTTCGATATATACACATACACATTTAGAAGAAAACACGAGTGATAATTGGGAGATTGTAGAGCTAAGTTAGAGAGGAGTGGGCAGACTTTGGTTGCCAAGTTGGGAATGTATAAACGGAGCCTTGAGCTAATTTCCCTGTATGAAGGTTATATTCAACTATTGAATGTAAATAAAAGATAAAAGTATTGAGGCTGTTAAGATGTCCCAGGCGTCATCTGGTGGTTCACTACTACCCAATCGTATTGGTGCCATAGCCTCTGTACCATGGTCTTCCACTGTCTTGGATTAGAGTTCTCTTGCTTGAGGGTACACTCAGACACACTTTCTTATTTCTCTTTCTCTTGTTTTGTTTAAAGTTTTTATAGTTTATATAGGATATTTATTTTAATGTTACTGTTCTTAAAATATTTTATTTTTCCTTGTTTTCTTTCCTCACTGGGCTATTTTCCCTGTTTCAGCCGCTGGGCTTATAGTATACTGCTTTTCCAACTAGGGTTGTAGCTTAGCAAGTAGTAGTAGTAGTAGTAGTAGTAGTAGTAGTAACTATAACAATAATAATAATAATAATAATAATAATAATAATAATAAATGAAAAGGCGTTTTCATAAGCAGTCAAATTGTACAAAGAACAGACCAATAACCGTTCACGATCAATATTTGCATCCTCTACCACTTTCAACACTAAAGTTACATCGGTAATGCGAGAAAAAATGTCAAATAGAAATCGAAAAAGCTTTCGAGTTTGTGATATGAGATCTAAATATAAATAAAAACACCCAAAGCATGGCAAAATTTTGAATGAGAAATTGCTTGAGGACTTTTTATATTTCTATGCTGCTAGTTTTACTAATCAATCTTTCTATTTTGTTTGATGAAATGAGACGAAGACACTCTTCAATTAACATATGAATGAGAAAATCATCCTTGTGATATTTATATTTCAGATCATCCTAATATCTAACGTAATCACTAAATACAGAAAATATTATTATTACTAGCCAAGATACAATTCTAGTTGGAAAATCAGGATGCTATAAGTCCAAGGACTCCAAAGGGGAAAAATAGCCAAGTGAGGAAAGGAAATAAATAAACTACAAGAGAAATAACAAATTAGTAAAATAAATTAATTTTAAGAACAGTAACATTAAAACAAACCTTTCATATGAACTATTAAAAAAATAAACACGAGGAAGAAAAATAAGACAACAGTGTGCCAGAGTGTACCCTTAAGCAAATGAACAAAGCCCCACACAAAACAAATAAGCAAGCAATGAAATAAAACGCGAACCAAAGGGACGGCATAAAAACAACACGAACAATGGAAGTCTACAATAGGCCTTATAAAGAAGGACCTCCATAGAAGACAGCACATTAATAAATCTCTTAAGATGGGGAAAGAGAAAACCATTACACCTGGAATATACGACGTTCTCGATCCCACACGATTTATGATCATCCGTGTCTATTGCTAGAACCAGCACCAGGTTGTAAAAAAAAAAAATTGTATCGATCAGAGACAATCACGCTTCGTTTGTCATTAATTTCTTCATATCTTCCTTTTTATGGGGGGCGGACTCTCCTTTATTTGTGAGACGGAATAGTTGATTAAAAGTTGCCTCTCTTCGCAACAGCCTTTCTTTATTGCAATCTACCCCATATAATAAAGAGCAAGTGTCTGGCTATCAATCTAACTATCTATCTATATAGACAGACAATTAATGATGAATGGTGTGATATTAAGAACATATATCAGTTGGTAGTGAAGTTTTGAGACGTGCAATTACAAGGAGAAAGCCATGGATATCAAATGATACTTGGGATACTATAAAAAGGAGACAAAGACATATTGATTGTTGAACGTTTTCGAGGAAGTAGGGAAAAATACAATGTAGAGCATGCTAAGCATTCCAGTATAGTGAAGTCAAAAGAAAAGCCAGGAATGACTGGAAAAGAAGATGAGGCTGACAAAGCTATGAATTCAGGGAGTGGTTATGGTGTAAGAATTACTCATAGAATTGTGAATAATATCTCTACGGAGGCAAAGACGAAAAAGCATATACCCATCAAAAAGAGGGATGGATCTGTTATAACAACAGAAGAAGAAAGGCAGCGTTGGATGGAACACTTAGAGAGGTATGAATAGGAGATATGAGGGGAATAATTTGATTGATATACTTGAAGCTGAGGAAGACCTTGATGCGCCCATGAATAAATTTAGTGTTTCTGAAGTCGAAGCTATCATTAAAAAAACTCAGGAGAGGGAAAGCCCCTGGATATGATGGAATAACTGATGACATGATACTGGCTGAAAACGAAGTGATCCCCGGAATACTTACAAGATTATTTTGTAAAATGTGACATGAAGCAAAATCTGATGAATGGGAATTGTGAGTATTGTTGAAAATGGCTAAAAAAAAAAAAAAAAAAAAAGGAGACCTGACTGATTGCAATAATTACTCAGGGGAGACACTTACGTCCGTTGTCATGGAAATGTACAATATGCTTATTCTAAAGAGAGAGAGTAAG
The DNA here is from genome assembly GCF_036898095.1 of Palaemon carinicauda. Classification (NCBI taxonomy): domain Eukaryota; kingdom Metazoa; phylum Arthropoda; class Malacostraca; order Decapoda; family Palaemonidae; genus Palaemon; species Palaemon carinicauda. Next base: position 24,465,108 of record NC_090759.1, read on the forward strand.
ATTGATGAAAATCTGAGAGATGAACAAGCAGGATTTAGAAAAGGTAGAAGATTCAATGACCAAATTTTAATTTTGAAACATGTACAGCAATGCTTAGAATATAGAAATCCACTTTTGATGGCTTTTGTGGACTATGAAAAAGCCTTTGATAGTGTGCACCGGCCAATTTTGCGGAAACTCCTGCACTTTTATGGAATTCCTCTTAATATGTAAATTTAATTAAGTCTGTTCATAAGCAGAGCAAATGCGAAGTTAATGTCAGTGGTGTTTCATCAAATGGATTCCCAGAGAACAGCAGTGTGACTCTATTGGAGATGGAGGAGAAGCATTGGATTGGATTGGTAATTGTAAATTAGCTGACCTAGAGTATGCTGATGACATTGTCTTTATCAGCAGAACACCACAGGATTTGTAATGCTTGCATACCAGACTGCATGTGTTAGAGTCGCTCATTAGCACCCTTAACTACTTGTTGGTTGTTGGTAGTGTCAGTGTGTGAAAACTACTGCTCGTTCCTCGTCGGCCCGTTTGTTTTCTAACAGTCAAAATCGATTTGGTCTAGCTAGCTCCTGGGCATTGATGCATTCTGTTGGATAAATCTTGGTGTATGCACGCCAGCTGCTTCGGTGTTTTACCAATAGCAGTGGGTGTATGATTTATAGCAGTTTGTGCATTCATATATTTTATTTGTTATTGATTATGCGTGAATGGAGACATATCTGGTGACTAGGATTATTTTGAATAATGTCTTTGGAAGATATTCGCATATTAATGCAACAACTCAAACTCATGGAGTTATTTGCCCAGTAACTTTTACATCCCCTGCTGAGCTTCCTAGCTTACAGACCAGTGCCCCAACAATTTAATCAATTCCATTTCGACCCTCCAGTTTGCCTTACATTTGGGGCATTGTTAAGGAGCATCAAAGACATTTTTCGAGTGGAATTCGTATCGCAGGATGATTCTTAGAAAGTACGAACATTGTTGCACAAACTGAGTCCACTGAACATGACAAATTTACAACTTTATCTTCCAAAGGCACCACGCAACCTCACTTTCGATGAAGTGGTTTGCATTCTCAAAGAAATTTTTGGTGAGCAGTCATCCCTATTCAACATCAGATTCCAATGCTTGAACCTCACCAAGTTGGAAGGAGACGACTGTAACGTATGCAGGCATTGTGTACCACGAATGTGAACGGTTCAAGATCAATTCAAATGTTTAATTTTTTGTGGCTTGCATTCATCAATCAACAGTGACACTAGTACATACATACTGACTAAAATTAAACATGATCCAAGCATTACACTTCAGCAAGTCGCCACAGACTGTCAACGCTTCCTTAATCTCAAACACGACACTTATGATCCAGGAAGGCGATCAATCGGGGCCCAATATTATGAATGCAGTCCAACAGGCCACACAAGCAACACTTCTTCACATCAGAGAAATTCATTTAGCAGACCATAGTCACAAGTCATTCCACATGGATCAACTGACAGCAGCAAACCACCCACAGCTTGTTGAAATTGTGGCGAATGGCACTTTGTCCAGTTTTGCCCATTCAAACATACCAAACGTGAGAAGTGCAACCAATTTAATCATAAAACTGGATTTTGCCATGCTAAAAAGTTCCCGGAACAAAATTCAGTGAGCCATTCCAACAGTCTGGTTGATTATTTTGCCGTGGATTACATTTCCAACCAGAAGTACATTACTGTCTTCATCAATGACTATGCCACACAAATGTAGGTTGACACTGCCTCAGACAACAATTTTATCATCCAACTACTGGGAGTTCATTGGTCGACCAAAACTCCAAGCAACGGAACACATAGCTACCAGCGCTTCTGATGATTAAGTCTGTTTCGCGGGTGCATTGACCTGCTCGTTTAAGTTCAATTTCATTGTCACATATGATACATGTTATGTCACGAAGGACACTTTAAATCTTCTGAGTTTGGACATCATATCAAAGCTTGGACTTTTGGATGTTCTTAAAATTCCATGTGCAATTCCATAAACATGAACAAGTCTTCTTTGTCCAACATTGCCGGAACTTTTGCACAGAAGCATCAAGAGACTTATAAATCGGCAGTCGGCAGTGACATTGACCTCTGTATGTAAACTCAGGCAAAGTTGACTCTAAAATCAGGAACTAAGCCAGTTTTCCACCCCCAAAAGGCCAGTTCCATATGCAGCCTTAGAACAAGTGGACCAAGAACTTTAAACGGATGGAAGATACTGGCGTTCTAACTCCAGTCAGCTATTTGCAATGGGCTACACCGATCGTTATTGGTAAAAATGCAAATGGAACCATTCGTGTGTGTGCTGATTATTCTACTGGCCTCAACAATGCTCTCAAAGATCATCAATATACTTTTCCAATACCTGAGGATTTGTTTACCATGCTCAATGGTGGTACATATTTTGCAAAATTAGATCTCACCGAAGCCTATTTTCAAATTGAAGTGGAACCATCATCCAGAGAGTTTTTGACACCGTGTTTATTTTAGTATAATCGACTGCCGTTTGGAATGAAGTCAGCAACCGCCATTTTGCAAGAGACCATGGACATGATGCTCAGTATTGTCGAAGGTGCAGTAGCATACTTGGATGACATCGTCGTCGTTGGACATACACCAGAAGAACTTTCAGACAGGCTCAACATTGCACAATTTGGTTTCCATCTTCGTGCTGAAAAATTCATATTCTTCCTTGAATCCATTAAGTATCTTGGATTTATATTTGACAAAGCTTGGAGGAGACTGGACCCTGAGAACATAGCCACAATTCAGTTCATGCCACCTCCAAATTGATGTCGGTGAGTTGCGATCATTCTTGGGATTTGTTTTGCATTATGGTAACTTTTTACCAGCTATGCATACCGATAAGGCTCCACTCAATCAACTTTTCACAAAAGAATGCCGGTGGTCCTGGTCTTCACATGTCAAGATCTTCTTTCAACAAGTTTCAATCCAAACCAGCCAATAACTGTCGCTGCTGATGCATCTAGCTATGGTATTGGCACAGTTATCTTGCACAAATTCAACAATGGTGCAGAAAAAGCCAATATGTCACGACCTCTGACACCAGCCGAGTCGAAATACAACCAAACTGAAAAGGAAGCTTTAGCTCTAGCATTTGCAGCGAAAAAGTTTCATAAGATGCTGTATAGTCCACACTTCACTTTATTGACTGATCACAAGCTATTACTATCCATTTTTGGCTCTAAAAATGCATCTCGGTTTACACTGCTAGTTGTCTGCAATACTGGGCTACAATTTTACTGGGTTTCAATTTTTCCATCCAGAATACGTCAATTTTTGAAACGTGGACAATGATGATGTCGTCATAGCCATGATTTCAGTTCAACAGGATGTTCAACGAATCCTCTCAGATTGCATTCGTCACATCCCTGTCACAGCATCAGCAGTCCATCAAGCAACCCAGAAAGATGCCCTTCTGCAAGAAGCCATGCATTATCTGAAGACAAATTGGCCATCCGCACTTTATGGGGACTTGCAGCAATTAAAGTAGTGCAGCACCTCTCTCTCAATCATTAATAATTGTTTGATGTTTAGTGATCGTGTCATCATTCCAAACAGCCTCAAACCAGCTTTACTCAACTAACTGCATTCAGCACATCCTGGTATCAATCGCATGAGGTCTACGACTCGTAGCATTGTGTACTGACCAAACAGGGACATTCACATTGAGAAAACTGTGGTCATGCCATCGCTGTGCTGAAGTAGCAAAAGACCCATCACTTATAGTTTCGTCATGGCCAACACCACAGCATCCGTGGTCTCGATTTCACATAGCCTATGCCGGACCTATCAATGGCTATAGTTATCTCAATATTATAGATGCCTTTTCCAAGTAGCCAGAGGTGTGTATGATGAACAAGACTGTTACGGTTTCAAAAATATCAACACTCAAACGTCTTTTCACCCAGCATGGGTTACCCGAGACCATTGTCTTGGATAATGGAACGCAATTCACTTCAGACTTGCTTGAAACATTTTGCAAGTCCCTATGCATCCAGCATATACATTCACCACTGTATCATCCCCAGTCCAACTGTCTTGCTGAATGGTTCGTGGACACATTCAAGTGCGCTCTATTGAAAGCACAGAGGGAGTGAACTACAGAAGTACTACAAGCTTTTCTTTTCAACTGTTGGACAACACCCAATCCCGGTATCAATAATGTATCCCCAGCTGAAGCCCTTTTGGGACGGAAAATGCGTACCATAATACATGCTCTACACCCAACGGAAATCACGAAGGGAACAATCACTATAAATCATCCTGGATAGTTTGTATTGAATGAATCAGTGTACTACGCAAGAGATTATTGTCCAAAAGCTTCCCGTTGGAAAGTTGGAATCATTAGACTTTGTAGGAATTATATGTCTGAGGTTCAAGTTGGCAATTAGGTGTGGGTGCGACATTAGGATCAAATGCGTATTATTATTATTATTATTTGCTAAGTTACAACCCTAGTTGGAAAAGCAGGATGCTATAAGCCCAGGGGCCCCAACAGGGAAAATAACCCAGTGAGGAAAGGCAACAAAGAAAAATAAAATATTTCAAGAACAGTAACAACATTAAAATAAATATTACCTATATAAACTATAAAACTTTAATAAAACAAAAGGGAGAGAAATTAGATAGAATAGTGTGCCTGAGTGTACCCTCAAACAGTCCCTCAAAAACCATCAATCCCATTCGATCTACTAATACTGTAGATACTTTTGATTTACAACAAAGATCAGTCAATGATTCTCAATCTTTACCAAACAATGTCAGTTGTGATTCAAGTACTGGTACCAACCTGCATCTAAGGAGGAGTAACCACACTCGAGCACCAGTAGAATGCTTGCAAGTCAATCCCCGGTATCCCACCTATATTCAACACTCAAAGTGGGGGGGGGGGGTATTAGTGGACTATGCAATGGAAGAGGAAATTTCATTGGAAGGAGAAAGGATTAATGAGATAGAATAGTTGAAATGATGTCTAATACAGGGTCTTTAGAATTAGAGTTTAATGAAAGGTTGAAAAAACAAATCATGCAATGGCTAGGTTAGGTAAAATTTTGAAATCAAATGGCCTGAAATTACATATGAAAATAAGGTTATATATTATTTTAGTGAGATCGGTGTTACTGTATGTACATGAGTCATGATATGACAATGAAACGATCTCCAACAGATGTAGTAGATATGAGAACAAAACACTCATTAGAATAATGGGAGTTAAATGGCAGGAGAGGATTAGAAATGAAACTATAAGATAGGTTACCCGAGTGCCAATATTATGTAGATGAGCATGTTGAGGGATTGATGAAGATGGTTAAGGACAGTCTTCGCACTCCCCAAAAGACATTAGTTCACAAAACTTTTAACTGGGCTCCACATGGTACTTAAGAGTTGGAAGACCCCCTACATGGCTGAAGACTATGAAGCGTGAAGTAGGGGATGCTGAATGGAGAAATATTGAATCAAATGCTCAAGATAGAGACGACGGGTAAAATCATATTGAGGCCCTTTGAGTCAATAGGCGTAGGAGGAGATAATGATGAAAATATGTGCATATATATATTCAATCCTTCCAGTCAAGCTCAGCGGCGATGCCAGACGTATAATTGCTCTGTCTTTCCCCATACCTAGGGTAGGGGAGAGATTGAGTAGTCATACCCTCGTTAGAGGGAGTACGTGCATATCTGTCTGAATATTTAACATTCATTTCTGACGGGTCGCGTACACTAGTTACAGTATTTTGGGGTATTTATTGTTCTTAGAATATTTACACAAAGGGGAAAAATGATCAATAACACCAATATATAAATTTGGATATAACATCATAGATTCTATTTTTACTAGTGTTGTTTTTCTTGTTGCCGTCTTTATTGAATACAATCTTAAACATCAACTTTTAGCTATAATCAATTTTCTATTTGCCTTTTGTAACTTGCGAAACCCTTTAATCATTGTATTACGGATTCAAATAATTGTACAATGAACTAAGGACGATACCTGCTCATATATAACGATTATTATTATCATTATTATTATTATTATTATTAGCTAAGCTACAACCCTAGTTGGAAAAGCAAGATGCTGTAAGCCCAAGGGCTCTATCAAGGAAAAATAGCCCACTGAGGAAAGGAAATAAGGAAAATAATAAACGATATGAGAAATAATGAACAAAATAAAATATTTTAAAAACATCAGAACACATTTTTCATATATAAACTATAAAAAGACTTATGTCAGCCTGCTCAACATGAAAACATTTGCTGCAAGTTCGAGCTTTTGAAGTTCTACCGATTCAACTACCTGATTAGGAAGATCATTCCACAACTCGATTACAGCCGGAATAAAACTTCTAGAATACTGATGGAGAGGTACTCCAATTTGAGAGGGAATTTGGCTCAGATCTCACCCTAAGACAGTATTAGTGGTGTATTATTCCCTCTAGGGTGGAGATGAACGATTTCGGAGAGGAATGGCAATAATAAAAAAAAAAAAAAAAACATAGAAAACAAACTATCCAGTTCAATCCCTTATCTAAACCATAACCAAAACGTTCTTAAAAGCTCTACATATTAGAGTAAAAAGTATGACTGTTTACCAATCACTGACTAATTAACTCAAAATACTTTAAATATTACATCACTTAATCACAAACAAGCTATTGCAGAGCGAATTAAACACCCAAGATCTATTCTCATTCTAAAAATTTCTAGTTTATAGTAGATAAGTGATCTTATAAGAACTATTTTTTTATTTTCTTGTAACTCAATGCTTAAATGAGATATGCAATTAGGTTTGAAAAACTGGGTCAAATAATCCTTTTCTTCAGCCACGATCTCAAACTTATGAAGGAAGTGAGTCATAAGAACCTAGATAAGGAGGTAAAGGGATAGGAGGGGGGATTATCAAATGGAAGGAACATATAAAAAAAAAAAAAAACAGGTTTAAAAATTCATAAAATGATTTCCATAAACTGCAACGAAGAGCGAGTTTGAAGTCAAATTTTATGCATAATTACAGGTAATGCTAATTTACCGGTGAGGAAGTTGTCGCTGACTGTCGAAAATATTTGTTTCATCTCCGCTGGTAATTGTTCCCTCATATGCTGTTAATTGTTTTCCGTCTTCCTTCTGAGACCAATTATCGTTGGTCTTTTCCTTAATCTCCTGATGTATCTTTAATGGTACTTTAGAGCCCCATGGCTACTACAGTGGTAACGTATTCGCATAGCATTGTTGCTGTGGCCTGATTGGTAACGTCTCTGCCTGGTGTTTGCCAGTCGGGGGTTCGAGTCCCGCTCAGACTCGTTAGTGCCATTAGAGTCTGCAACCTTACCATCCTTGTGACCTAAGGTTGGGGGGTTTGGGGAGCCTATTGGTCTATTTGCTGAGTCATCAGCAGCCACTGCCTGGCCCTCCTTGGTCCTAGCTTAGGTGGAGAGGAGGCTTGGGCGCTTATCATATAAAATATGGTCAGTCTCTCGGGCATTGTCCTGATTGCTAGGGTAATGTCACTGTCCCTTGCCTCTGCCATTCATGAGTGACCTTTAAACCTTTAAAACCCGGGCCCGTGAGTAAGTCGTTTACTGGGGAGGCCACTGCTGTGGCTGGGCACCACAGTGGGGATTGGGCTTGCCCGGTTGACGTTCTGGTCATCATTTATTGTGATGAAACTGGAACTGAAACGAAACACTTTTAACCTTTACAAAACAAGCTGTAGATTCAAGCGCTTACAGGCAAACGCGGAGTCACGCAAGATGAGAATGAGTAGAAATTCGATTTCAAAACTTAATATGAATTAAAGTATAACCAAATGGAGAGAATCAAGTTACTTGTATAACCTTGATCATCAAGTTTCAAAGCCATTATTGTTTGTTTATTGACGTCAGAACCCTACTTTCCAATTAGAAATCTTAAGAATTAAAATCTCTATATAAAATATAAAGGACTGACAAATGACCTGCAATCAAATTCGATAAAAAAAATGGAAAAATTAAATCAGGGAAATGACATCAGTATCATCAGACCTATGTGCATTAACACTCCATAATATACAGTATATTCATAACGAGGAACCTATCAAACAAATATAAAATTCACTAGTATCTCCCTGTCTAACTTTCCTCCTTCTCCGCCAGCAAATAACTTCGGATTAAAAGGAAATTGTCATCATCATCTCCTCCTACGCCTATTTACGCAAAGAGCCTCGGTTAGATTTCGCCAGTCATCTTTATCTTGAGCTTTTAATTCAATACTTCTCCATTCATCTTCTACTTCGCGCTTCATAGTCCTCAGCCACGTAGGTCTGGGTCTTCCAACTCTTCTAGTACCTTGTGGATTCCAGCTGAACGTTTGGTGAACTAATCTCTATTGGGGACGCGAAGAGCATGGCCAAACCATCTCCATCTACCCCTCATCATGATCTCATCCACATATGGCACTCGAGTAATCTCTCATAGTTTCATTTCTAATAAACATATTCATTAGTTCCAGCCATTGAAACTACAATTTTTCAATGTACATATTAAGTAAAATTACCTAGACATGCATACGAATGAAACTTTGAACCCAAAGACCATCGAGTTTCTGGGAGTTTTAAGATGTTTTGTTTCTTTAGCCAATTGGGTACTCACAAATACAGATTAATCCACCCCACCTGTATACGGGTACCAGCGTTTGCTCGTGAAAAGATAAAAGAAGAGGGGATAAAAACAAAGAGCCTAAATATTTAAGAAACTGAAAACTAAACCCTTCTGATGACACTCCTCCAAAGAGGGAAAGGGAATATTAAGAATAAAAAGGAAATTGCCGTCCAACATAGGCAACAGAAGGAAATACCTTGGATACATTGTGCTGGCCTAATGGAAACATCCCTGCATGGTGTTCTATCAGACAGGGGTTCGAGTCCCGCCCAAGCTTATAGTTTCTTGTAGTGTTTGCAACCTTACCAATCTTGTGAGCTAAGGATGGGGGGTTTGAGGGAGCCTATAAGTCTTCCTGCAAAGTGATCAGGAATCATTGCCTGGCATTACCTGGTTCTAGCTTTGGTGGAGAGGGGGTTTATGTGCTGAGCATATGTATGTATGGTCAGTTTCCAGGACATTGTCCTGCTAAGTTGGGCATTGACACTGTCCCTTGCCTTTGCTACTCAAGAGCGTCTTCCAAACGTTTAAAAAAGGGAGGAGACGTTTACAAAAAAGGAATGGTCATGAAATAAGGGCCATTTCATGTAAAGAAGTGTAATAGAGCATCCAAGGTGAGTCGAGTGCCACCGGATTAAGGCATGCTTCTAATAGCAATATGGCCTATAAAATTAGCCTGTGATTAGTGGGCTCAGACTTGGCTCATTAACGAACTTTCTATCTTTGTGTTCAAATATATATAAAAAAAATACAGCAAGAGACGTGTGTTGGTAAATTGATTTTCTAAGTTAAGAGACTAAAACGCAGAGTTAATTTGGGTTAGTCAATATGATTAGGTATGACAGAAGAAGACAGAAATTTCGATATTCTAAATGAGAATGGAATGACTAATTATCTCGTGAATATTGTTCTTATAACGTCAATTCATGCATTGATAAAATTAAACATGAGATATAGATGCAGTTTAATTCCCGACCGTGTCCAGAAAAAGAGAAATATATATTGACGGATACACAGACACGCACACAACCCTCTGTCCTTGAGATACAATAAAGGCAGGATGTTGAAGGTAATAATGGCCAAGAAATATGGCCAGCGCAAGCTGATGGTTAACAAAAGCATTAAAATATTGCTCTATCCAGCTGGTAGCCAACATAATAGGAAGCGTAACACCAGGTGGGCCACATGGCGTGGAGGAAAATGTTTGGTTAAATATATTGTCAGCTTCATATGTGGGAGTTCGAGAGTCTGTCAGTTAAATACTAGCTGACTTATACTGTCAACCAAGTAATTTAATTTTTCATATACCGGATTTTACTTAACATATATGAAAATAACTAAAGATTTATAGCTAACAAACGGAAAAAATAGACCACAACGATAAGGAGAAACTGATGCATTCAAGAAGTACAAGCCAAAAATTCCTGTCTCGTTTTAATCAAAAGCGCCTTGAAGTAGGGATCGGAATATATATATATATATATATATATATATATATATATATATATATATATATATATATATACATATATATATACATATATATATATATATATATATATATATATATATATATATATATATATATATATATATATATATATATATATACATATACATATATATATATATATATATATATATATATTTATATACATATATATATAATTATATGTATACATATATTTATATATATATAAAATAAACTTCACACAATGATAAAGAAAAATATAAGTTGAAAGAGAGCAAAACAGAGAAGAGGTTTTATTATAAATAAATACTTAAAACACATAATTCAAGGGGATATGAAGATTAAAGTATGTTACAAGCTATGCGTTGAGAGGAAAGAAATAATAATAAAAAAAAAAAAAATATTGAAAACGCTTATAATTCAAAATTTTAATAAGTTAAAAGTGTATTATGAACTATCCGTTGAGAAAAAAAAATAATAAAAAATAAACCAAATAACTATTTATAAACTCACAATTCAAATTGATATCAAGTTAAAAGTATGTTACAAGCAATGCGTTGAGAGGAAAAAATATCTATTAAAGAACCAAAGAAGAAGCCATCTGTGTTATCACATTGGGTTTCCCGGAGAATCCCACTCATGGGGAATTCGCTTGGCATCGAACTCGGGAAAATGAAGAAAAGGAAAATAAAGAAAATAAAGAAAATGCAATTTACATGCGATCTCGTTACTTGACGATTCAGGGGAAAAATTGTGGCTCTATATATCCCATTTGTATTCCTCTCTCATATCCTATGCAGAGGCAATGGCCAGTTATACAAACATCACCGTGTTACAAGTCGTTCTCTGTAACACTAGGCAAAAAGTGTTACTTTAACAAGTCTGTATTTATATAAATGAAACGTTAGAAAAGTCACAGACTTTTTTATTATATACAAATAAACACACATTACTTAAATTCTCAATCATATGTATAAGGAAGAATGTCAAGAACTATAGCAATTCACATTAAATCTATCATTCCCAATATGGATATAACATTTGTACAAATATTTTTCCTCAACCTTAATAAACCCAAGTTAGCATAAAAAAATCTATGAACACATACTTCTATCTATATTTATTAGCTGTAAAAGAAATTTCTATTAATAATTAATATCACTTTAGCTAACGATGATAAAACAATGGAAAACCTAAAAAAAAAAAAAATAGGGATAATCAATCATTTTTCACTTTGGGTAATTCACACTGTTCTAAGCTCCCTTCCAGCACTTTTGATTTATCAATACTTTGTATACCATTTCAAAATTTTGGTTGTAAATATGTCTAAAAGCATTAGGTGCAGAAAAATATGCAACGTAATAAAGGTTTTAAAGGACGCTTATGAATGGCAGAGGCAAAGGACAGTGACATTGCCCTATCAAGGAGAACAATGCCCTAAGGACTGACCATATATACATATGATCAGCGCCCAAGCCCTATCTCCACTTAAGCTAGGACCAGGGAGGGTCAGGCAATGGTTTCTAATGATTCGGTAGGTAGACACCTATAGGCTCCCCCAAAACCCTCATCCTTGGCTCACAAGGATGGTGAGGTTGCAGAGACCAAAATACATACATTGCGTTTTCAAACACTAATTAATGGAAATGCAATGATCAGTAAAAGAACCAGGATTCATGCAGATCGCGATATGAGAGACAATCAGACTTATTAGTCCATTTATGCTTATCTGCACAGAACGTATTTTCTCAATGGTATAACTAAACAGGTCCATTTTACACGCCACCCACAATACCCCTTAACGCGACATATTCTTAGGCTGCCCATTCACTAGCGACTGAATCTGTGAGATTAGATCAAAGTGGGCGGAGTTTCAGCATATAGTTGTGTGAGTGTTCATTTTGTTCCTCCAATCTGGTTGTATGGTCTAATCGCTACAATCGATTGTTCGTTCAGATCTAAAGGAGCTCATTTACAGACAGATGTAATTTGCCCCGACTGGAACTGCTTGTTTGTGGCTGGGTTAGTCAAACTGGTCAGTCTCCATATCAGTAGCCTCACTATTTTGTTTCTTTCGAGGGAAAAAATAGTAGTGGAAACAATGTCTGAGATTTGGGTGGACAAGGTTTTATTTTTTTTTTTTTTTTTTTTGGTAGCGAATTTATTGAGATTTATGTGTCATCCATTCCTAAGGAATGTAAAAAACAAAATGCATTCAGATAGAAACGCTAAAAAACAAGGCTTACGAAGTTCTGATAGAAAAACTTAAAGAAAAGTGTCCAGAAGTAAATAAAGACATGGTGACTAAAATAGCTCAACAATATGCGCACTGTGTTTTGGAAGAAACTAAAAAATGTTGAAGCCTCCAAGAAATCTGGCACAGGAACTGATGAGGTGTATGAACCAACTCTATGGTATTATGATATTCTCTCATTTATAAAAGAATCAGAAACATCTATGCCTAATGTGCAAGGGGTAAGGGAAACTAATGTATATTGCATTATTGTATTTCATGAAAAGAACATATTAACTTTAACCATGTAATATATAATAATTCCGTATATAAATGAAACTAAATTTTTAAAGGCAACCCATATGTACAAATTTATTTTGAAATATCTAATATTTAGCATTCATAACCCATAAAACATCAATCATTATAATGTTCAGATATCAAAAATATTTCAACACCTCTCTAATTGCCAGTGTACTGCACCTTAACCATTGAAATAATTCATAAACATTTCTCGAACTGTCTTTGCATCTCTGGTGTCATGTCCATTTACGTCAGGTAATAATTGTGCATGATAATCAGAGGGAAAATCCATCGACACATCTGGAATTTTAGCATGGTCCTGAAGATAATTGTGCAACAAACATGACATTATGACATTAAAATTTTCTTCGTATTTTCTAATTTTTAATTAAATGGAGCTGAAAATATTCGAAAAACTGCTTTGAGTCTTCTGAATGCACACACTAATATTCAGCGAGCTCTGCAAAGTCCATAGTTGAATATCTTTTTCTGTTCATTTAAATCTTTTTGAACATAAGGATTTAAAAAAAGAAAATCACTGAAAAGCTTCATATCCTATGAAAACAAAAGGTAAAGGTTCTGATGAGGATGATGGAGAGGCAGCATGGGGTATTGAAAGACTACCTTCGGATAATTTTTAACTAAATATTGTGTTTTCAATAACACCTCCATCAGATATTCCGCAATTCGTTCCAAAATCACGCATGATAAATTCGCTTTTTGCATTGACGACTGCCATTAAATATTAGGCTATGAAACCCTTTATAATTTATAAAAATAGGAGCCTGCATCTTTTGGTGGAGTGATTGCTACATGTGTACACGTTATTGAATAGAATGATGCTATTATATTTGTGCAATAAAGTTTAAAAAATTTGTTTACCTGCATATATTCCCTCTTTAGTAAGGCCATGTGGCTTGACAGGTTTCTGGAATTATTTGACAATCATTGTATTTAAGATCTTCATATGATCGTCCTGTTGCTAAATATCGTAGTGCAGCAGAGATTCTTTAATGGGGTGTTATTGCCTTCCTCGTGCACGCGTCCTGCCTCTGTATAAAAGGTGCTACTGTATTAGGTAATTCACAATGAGTGTCCATATCCATTCGAAGATAATTAGACCAATCGTCAGGGTACAGTTTCAACTCCTCCAGTAAATTTGAATGAGAAAAAACTTTTCTCTAGCCATCCTTTAGTCCAAAATCTCTTTTTGTGTCTGCTCTTTTTCTTAAGTCATATATTTACGAGTCAAAAGCAATAGCATAAAGGTCATTATCATGGAGCGGTTCCGCTATAGGTGTTAGCTGCTCTACTGCTGAGACTAAAATGACGTTTTCGAAGATCTGATCGTAGCGTGAGTGCTCACTTGTACAATTTAAAAGCCCCGCCCACTACAATCTGATCTCTCAATCAAGTCGCTAGTGAATGGGCAGCCTTAAGCGGGGTTTACACGGGCGAGCAGCTCGTCGAGCCTGGCTCGACAACCCTGTGTTTGAATTGATGTTCGAGCGTGTAAACGGGCTATTTGGTTGTCGAGCGCGCTCATCGAGCGGCTCGATGAAAGTCAGGTTCATCTTGACTTTTGTGGGCGGAGCTACATTGTTTGACGAGCGGTGTGAACGTGTGAACGGGTGTCGAGCATCGAACCTCAGTTGTTATTCAAACCTGTTAGAGGAAAAATCAAAGAAATGCATAATTGCTGCCATTAATGAAAGTAAGAATGAGAAGGAAGTCGTACTTGATTTCATACATGCATATCGAGCTCATCCAGCTTTATGGAAAGTTAAATCAAAAGACTATTCCGATAAAGTAGCCAGAAACAAAGGAATAGCGGACACTCAGTCTTTCATGTGGAGTTATGGCCTTCCTCATAGTAATGAAAGGGCTGACACGATTCGGTAGATCAATGTACGTGTCTTCATCCATACGCAAATAATTGCGCCAGTCATCAGGCTCTAATTTTAAAGCAACAAGCAAGTTGGTATATGAAAATTTCTCTCTTTTGATCTTTTTTTTTTCCTTCTTAGTGCCACTGCTAAAGCAATGGCTATCAAATCGTCCTGTTAGAGAGACATGTTGACGTTGTTTTAGCACGAGGCACACTGAGGCTCGATGTACTGTCTGAAAGCTCTTCGAGCCGTTCTACAAGTAGGTTCGACAATCGGGCTCGACGAGCTGCTCGGCCGTGTAAACCCAGCTTTAGACTTTACTATCCCTTACGTAGTACCAGATATGCAGTTATTACTCACAATATTGCCTTCGACTTATGGACCAACACTACTGTATTCTAGAAATTTTATTCCAGCTATGACCAGATTGTGGAATCTTTCTCCTCATCTTACTGTTGAATCGGTGGAACTTCAGTTACACTTCGTAATTCTAAGAGCTCTGTCCCTTGAAATGGACCCATAAGGACAAATGATGCAGATGAGTGGTAGTACACAAAGAAAATATCACAACTATCAATAAACCACAAAACAAAACATCTTAAGGTTGACTTCACCAATCAAACATCGGAGCAAAAATATCTACCACTTCAGACATACAAAGATATCTCCCTTACATAGAAATTGCTCCTCTTCATTCGTGAGCATCCAAACAAATATAAAGACAAAGCAACCAACAAAGTAACAAGTAACTCGTTTTAAAGCTGCTAGAGACCCAGTCACTGTAGGGACAGAAATGCAAAGCTAATACAAAATGAAAAAGGTACAGTATTGAGTAGTAAGATTATTGGAACACAGCATTGAAGTAAGAGAAGAAGAATTGGCAGTAAATGTTAGCATCCATCAAGAATTTTTATAAAGAACCACAGCTTCTTTGGTGGTTTATCTTGGTAAAATAGGATGTTACACAAGGGAGTACGGAAAGTGAAGAGTAGCAAGTAGTAAAGACGGGTAAAACCCAACATCAGTAAAACAAAGATTTTTTATAGTAACTAGGAATGAGGCAGACAAGAAACCTTTGTCACCAAAGTGACCCCATGTATGCTTTGGGCAGAGTCGTGGATTTAAACACGTTTATTATTATTATTATTATTATTATCATTAGCTAAGCTACAATCCTAGTTGGAAAAGTAGGATGCTATGAACCTAAGGGAAAATAGCTCAGTGAAGAAAAGAAATAAGGAAAGAACTAGAATAGTGTGCTAAAGTGTACCCTCAAGAAAGTGAACATTCATGCTACAGAGACTAAGGCACTATCCAAGACTAGAAAACAATGGTTTGATTTTGGAGTGTCTTTCTGGAAGAGCTGCTTACCATAGCTAAAGTCTCTTGTCTACCCTTACAAAGTATAAAGTAGCCAATAAGCAATTGTAGTGCAGAAGTTAACCCTTTGAGTGAATAAATGAATAAAGCACTTGTAATTTCTGGATGCATAAGAGAACATTGCAGTAAAGGTACAAAAAATATTAGGGTAAAAAAAACGACAAACCTTCAAGGATGTAAAACATTTCAAGTACCCTGGTAATGTACTAGTCTGTGAGGCTAGGTAGGGACAGGGCACTGAGAAACTGATCAGCAATTGCCTGGAGGCAGAAATTATTAGGAATACCAGTAGAGCACATAAAACCCTTAATAACTTGTAAATAACAAAAGCCTTGCATAAAATCTGTGCTTTTATATTCCGTAATGAGAGGGTCCTATAAAATACTGAGATTCATGGTTATGATACATAGGTAATTCATAACATGCAGATGTGGCGTTCAACTGATGAGGGGAAAATTAAGACTGATGCTTTGGGTAATGAGGAAGGAATGGTGCATCAATTGGTTTGAAAAGTTGTAAATGGATAAGTGATATAATGCTAACCAATGAATACCCCAATGATACGTAAGGAAGTGGTATGCTGCTAACCTGTGAGAGAAGTGGTTCATGTGGAAATGGAATGAAGCTAAGCAGTAGATGGAGAAGATGGATACGCAAGTAGCATAGGATGCTACCCAATACTGTAGATGAAGGAGGACAAATAATAGATCTGGAAATAATATGATGCTATCCAGGGGGTGGAGCAGCAATAGATACGAAAGTGGAATGGTTCTAGCCAGAAGTGGTACACAAGGAAGTGGCTAAATTTTATCTAAGTAGTGAGGAAGAATTAGATATGAAAATGGCATAGAATGCTATCCAATAGGTGGAAAGCAATAGATTTGGAAATAGCATACTGTAATCCAGTGTTTGGAGAGGTGGTACACATACAAGCAATACAATTCTATCTAACGATTGGAGAAGTGGTAGATATGAAAAGAGAATTATGCTAACCAGTAAGTGGAGATGTGACCATTTGGAAATTGTGATACTATCCAAAGGGGTTGGGGAAAAGGTATATATGAAAGTGGAGTTATACTAATAAATAGGTTAAAAATTTTTACACATATCACACATGGAAATTGCATAATTCTATCCAGTGAATGGAGGTGTAGTAGATATGATAGAGAAATGATGCTAACAAGAAAGTAGTGATGTCATAGGCTATGTCTTATGCTACTGAGCGGAGAAGCGGAAGAAATTAAATTGTTAGAATATTCAGGTAGTTGATGTGGTAGATCTGAGAATGACATGATGCTATCCAACGGCTTGAGTAGGGGCAGAAATACATGTGGAATTATGCATATTAGCAGACAGAAGTAGTAATATGGATGAGGCATAACACTAAATCAGTATGCTGATAAACAGATAGCCTACATGGGTCACAAGATCTAAACCAGCAAGCAGACCAAGAAAACCACATAGAAAATATGCGGTGTTACCTTGGACCAGATGAAAAAGGCACAGTATAAAATACATAAGGGAACTGAATTAGCCCATCCTATGTCAAGCCAAATAAAGGGGAATCATGACATGTAAAATCTTTAATGATTGTTTAAAGGTTTTGATGAGTGAGAAGCTAGGATCAGGATAATGTTCTAGACATTGAACATAAACACATATACGATTAGCACTCAACCACCCTCTCCATCCCAGCTATGAGCAGGGAGAGCCAAGTTATGGGTATTGATGACTCAGTAGATAGAACTAAAAGCTACTGAAAACTATCAGGGTTGAACACAGCTGGAACTCGTTACCATCAAATTAAAAGTCATGAATGTTTCCAATAAGCTAACACCCCTACCACAAATACTTTTTTAATGCAAAGACAGGTACACATACAGCAAGTCTAAATAAAATTCTTTGTCATCTACCACCTGGGAGAAAAACCAGGGTCTGATGGCATTCCAGTCATGTAACTTGGGCCATTAGTCCGAAATCAATCAACTTACCAACATCACATTACCCTTATTCAGGTTTCCCTTCAACATTTTGCCTATGGTGTCCAGTTCAGCCCATCATACACTAAACTACCATACCATATGCCTTACATCTCCACTTTCGTAGACAAATGAAGTCATGAACCTACAGAATCTTTCAAACTTGCATTTACAAGTATATAGACTCTCAATACCCCACACAATATTTGAAATACATATTAAATCTAGCTGCCCAGTTTCTTCAAAATCAGCAGTAAAATTTATAAAGTCAGTTGTCAGTTGTGCTAAAATCAATATAAACTTGATACCGGCAACGTACTAGAGTCTATTAATTTGAGCACAAATCCCAATGGTATGTCACCTTCCTTGCAGGTACACCAACAAAAAAAAACTACCCTGATTACTTCAAAATCCCAAACATTAGCTAGTTATTTTTAGTAACAATCGCTCTAAGACGTAACACACAACCTTAAGTAATTAACACACAAAAATAAAGCAAAAACGTTTAATGATAGATCTAGCACCTTTGCCAAAAAAGGTGTTCTCGCTTCCTCTTCTACTCCATATAATTTGAGATTAAGTGAGATCACGCCTATAAAAGAAAATCTCTTCGCAGGAAGTGACAGTAAGCCAAGTAAATTAGAATAATGCTAAAGAAGGATGACAACAAATTATATCCATTTTAAGGATTCTAATACGCAGTTAATATAGTGGGCGTTTGATGTCTTACGATGGAAAAAAAATCGAATGACTAATGAAATCTCCTTCAGCTTCTATCTCAAAATGAATATACACTACCTTAAAGTTTTGCTAACTAGAAGAATTCAGAAGTTAAGGTTTAACGATTACAGAACATGAGATGAAACTAAAAATGAGATGAAACTAGATTTAAAATCCTGAGTTTAAAAATTATGAATAAAACGAAAGTGATTGACTCCCACTACGAGACTCCAAACAATTGAGCATCGTCATGATACCATTCCTACCCGCACCAATCCTCCCCCCTACCAATAGACCCCCCTCTAACCATCTAATCTCCCCTCCCCCGTCTACTCCCTAATGAACTCATTATGGCTCCGGGAATTGAAAAAGTAAGGCCGTAAAAACATTTTTGATATCAATAAAAGTCATTAACCAGGAAAATGAAAACCGGGGCACCGCCTTTGCATATCCAATGATGTCGACCATCAGACCGTCATTATGATGATAATTACGCTTATACGTAACACTCATCAAGACCAATTATGAGCCATATTATAACTAGTTAAATTCAGATAACCCTCAATGCATTATGCATTACAGGTAAATAAGGGAGAAAAATTCTCTTGCACTATCTATCTATCTATCTACCCATCTATATCTATCAATATATATATATATATATATATATATATATATATATATATATATCTCAAATACATATTACATACACTTATATATAGCCTCCCATACATATAACACACATAACTATACATATAACAAGCAGACACACACAAATATATATAATATACATATATATATATATATATATATATATATATATATATATATATATATATATATATATATATATATACACACAGTATATATATATAGGTGCTTGCTGGTACAGGCTCAAGATTTTAAGAATATATCCGTCGACACACTTATAAACAGGTATATGTATATATGTATGTGTCCATGTGTGTACACACACACACACACATATATATATATATATATATATATATATATATATATATATTTTATATATATATATATACACACAAATATATATATATATATATATATATATATATATATATATATATATACACAAATATATATATATATATATATATATATATATATATATATATATATATATATATATCCGTACAAGTATTGGAAACGCTTGTACCGAAGTTTTCAGATAAATGAGAATGAAAGCTTAATCTCCGAGCCACAATTGGTCGAGGTTTACCCCTAAGCAATTCTACTCTAGGAATCACCCCAAAGGTTATTTGTTTGTAAACACACTACAGAGTACTCATTCTGTAAAACAAACGAAGGTCAATCACCCATATGGATTATAACATGCCCACCTATCCCTTATAAATATACTGTGGCCATATTTGTTTGTTTACATCCAGAACTATTATCCTTTCTGTGGGCAAGTGGTGTTAGGGCCCAAAATCTTAAAACTTTCTCAAAAACCCAATATTTGTGCAATTGAAGAACAGAAGTGTCTAATATGTTTCTCAAAAGTGAATCTGCTATCAAGAATCCCTTCTAAAATTTTACGTCATATAGAGTTAAAGAAACATTATAAACAATAAGATCCGGATTCAACTTCCTGCCCCATAATTTGCACCATGCTCTAATTTTAGCTAGATCTCTATTAAGGGATTCAGGAACCCCACATCTACAATCAAGAGATGGAATTTATACAAAGAGAGTAGTATCATCTGCATATGCAACAACTTCTTTTCTAGACCAAACCACATGTCATGTGTATATAGTATGAAAAGCAATGGGCCAAGAACACTACCCTGAGGGAGGAACATCAGATATCATATTCATATACTCACCATGTTGGCCATCAACAACAGCTCTTTGTGACCTATTACTTAAAAGTTCACTAATGATGTTATGAAAAGACCCACCCATGCCCAACTGACTAAGATTTAAAAGAAGGGTCTCCTGATTAAGTAAGTCAAAGGCAGCACTAAAATCAAGGCCAACCAAACGAAACTTCCTGATCACAATCAAGGGACTTCTGTACAGTATTGGAGATTGTAAGAAGGGTATCACATGCTCCAAGGCCTTTACAAAAACCAAATTGCAAACCAGGGAATAGATGATTACCTTCAGCAAACCTATCTAGACATTTGTCAAAAGAAGTTAAAAATCTTTAGATAATATAGGAGTTATGGAAATTGAGCAACAATCAGTTGGACTTCAGCTACCACAAACACAGTTACATAACGGAGTAACATTACCAATTCTCCAACATGTGCTAAAAGAATCTCTACATGTTAACTTGCGCAAAATGACATTACTTTGTAGATAAGAAATCTGCAGTCTTTATAAAATACCAAAGTAAAAACACCATTTGGTAATAAAATGTGGTAATAACATTTTTTTGTAACGTTACTGCTGTTATTCCTTCGCTTCATAATGTTGAACTGGGGAACTAGCCTATGGTGTATCAAGACATTCCAAAGTTATAGTAGTTTACTACTGCCTGA
>NC_090759.1:24491274-24498774 GCF_036898095.1 Palaemon carinicauda
GTCGTTTCACACACATTCACGTCGACGTTGTAGGCCCCCTACCCACATCACAAGGACATCGTCACCTGTTTACCGTCATCGACCGCTCCACTTGTTGGCCTGAAGCCATTCCCATGGAAACTGCAACGTCCGCCGCATGTACGTCTGCCTTACTCTCTGGATGGATTGCAAGATTTGGTATCCCTGAGTATATTACTTCTGACAGGGGAACCACTTTCACCTCTTAATTGTGGACATCATTAGCGAATCTCCTGGGCATCACCCTACATCAGACAACGGCCTACAACCCCGCTGCCAATGGAATGGTTGAACGTTTTCATCGCACCCTCAAAGCAGCTTTGATGTCACGCTGCAAGGATTCCAACTGGTTTACTCAGCTTCCCTGGGTCCTCCTGGGACTAAGGACCACTCCTAAAGACGCCCTCAATGTCTTGGCAGCTGAAATGGTGTATGGTGACCCGTTGGTCGTCCCTGCCAAATTTTTTCCTTCTACAACCTCCTCCGACGATGTCCAGCGCATATGTCACGTCGTGGGAAAATTTACTCCATGCCACCAGACTTACAAGCACCCAGCGAAGCATTACATACCAACAGGCTTGCACTCTGCAACGCACGTCTCCCTGCTCAACGACACTAGCAAGCCACCGCTAACGCCCCCTTACACGGGCACTTTCCTTGTGATCCGACGCAGTCCGAAAGCATTCCTACTAAACATTCGTGGCAAAGAAGACTGGGTCTCCATTGATCGTCTAAAACCTGCTTATCTTCTGCCAGATGACCCGGCTACAGTTCGCCTCTCTAGATCAAGTCGCCCTATTTAACATGTACAGTATGTCATTTCGAGGGGGGGAGCCATGTACCAACCGTGTGTCACACGATTGTACATAATTCATTTTGTATATATTATGCTTGTATCTTCACTCTTCCCTAGCACTAAAAAGAACCAGAATAAACATATCTGCATTTTTCCTCTGTAACATTGTCTGTTTTTCGAACATGAAATTTCCTGTTGCCTTGAGGTTTTGTATATAAAGGAGAGTGTTCTATAATAAATTACTCAGTTGTTCTTAACCTGTCTTTGAGTCACAACCATCTCTCGGCTCGTCACAATAATATATATATATATATATATATATATATATATATATATATATATATATATATATATATATATAATTTATATATATACACTATATATATTTATATATACACTTATATATATATATATATACTTTATATATATATATATATAATATATATATATACTTTATATATAGTTTATATATATACTATATATATATATATATATATATATATATATATATATATATATATATATAGTGTGTGTGTGTGTATGTGTATACAGAGAGAGAGAGAGAGAGAGAGAGAGAGAGAGAGAGAGAGAGAGAGAGAGAGAGAGAGAGAGAGAGAGAGGATAAACTTGTATTCCTAAAATATTAACTTTCTGTTTAGGAGTGAAAAAGTAGAAAAAAAAAACAGAACTGGGTTAACTATGTTCAATGTCAGGTAACTGACAAACTGAGACTTGTTAATGAGGTGTCACACTTAGTCAAGACATCCTAACCATTAAATTCCTTAACACCATTGAAGAGGAAATTGAGTTCTTGAATTTGGACACCTCATTACGAACATACACTGAAATGGTTTGGTCATGTCATGAGGGGTGAAGTTGAACACGTATGTAAAAGGATTATGAACATTGCTGTGGAGGACAGAAGGAGGAGAAACACAAAGTTCATGTGAAAAGATAAATCATTGAATGACATGAAGATGGACGGGACACAGGAAGATGGGGAAGGCTGACTTGAAACAGTAAACCCTTATACAAATGAAAAAAAAATAAGGTAAAGAAGAATAATAAAGTAAAAGAGTCACACTTAGACTATAATCTATAACAATCACATACACATCTTTATTAGTAGAATTTTAACACAAAAGCTTTGCAAGGATGAGCTAGGATGAATAAATATTTATGGCCATATTTTAGCAATAACCCAATAAAAGTCGAATTATATGATTTTCATACATTATATCAAATTGCTTACACAAATACTTTCGTTATTCGTGCATCCAGGTAATAGTATCCAAACCAGAGAAAACGAACATATTGCTACCGTGAAAGGACTGCATTACGATTATCTTAAGAGAGAATCTTCAACCCCTCAAAAAAACAATATTAGATTTGGTAGAAAACTTGGAAGTGGGCAAGAAACAACATTAACTACCTAAGAGATTGCTGGATTTAAACTTGAAGTTTCCTCACAAAGTTCTCTAAAAACGAGCAAGCACTAGCAATATTTCAAAACAGTTCTAAGGCTGTTTTAATAGCTCAATAAGAATAAGATGCCCTATATTCTCCTGGATAGTACAGTGGTAACGTGTTCGCCTAGTATTTGCATGGAAGCAGATCGATCCCAGACCAGGACCGTGAGTTTAAGCTGCTCAATGGGAAGGCCACTCCTGCAGTTGGGCACCACACTGGGTTGGTTGGGCTTGCCCAGCTGACGTTCTGGTTAGCATCTATTATGATGGAACTGGAACTGAAACCAGAAACCTTTGCCTTTACCAATATAGGAAGCACGAGCCTCAAGATGCACAGTATTTAATGACCTCAACATAAAAACTATTGGATATGACCTCTGTCAAGAATTTTCTCCTCGCTGATCATTATGGTTAAGTGTCTGGTGTACGACGATCTCGGCCGGGAATACGCCGAAGTAGGAAATGATCTCAGCCACGTGGGACACTTTTCTGAGCGGGAGAGCAGCCTGGCTGGCTCAGAGCGCGCCTCAGCCAATCAAAATTCAGGTCCCCGATGACGTCACAGACTGGTATTGCCGGCCGAGATCGTCGTACACCAGACACCATACCATACCAGCTCCGATCAACCAATGAAAACCAATGAAAATTCAAGCCCTTTCACTTGTAATCCTGATCCTGGGTATATATACCACCCGACTGCAGCATCCACCTCACTCTCTACCTGAAGACGAGGAAGGACTTATCCTCGAAACGCGTCGTAGTTTTTACTATTTTGTACCAAAAGTTTTACTTGTATTTTGTGAGAATATACTTGAAAAGTCTTCCCGATTTTTTCATTCACCTGACTGATGAATTTTTCAAGTCTGCTGGCTGATTGCAGCGCTCTAGAGAAGAGAATTATCCGGGAAATAGAAAAATTGGATAAGAAAATAAACTCTGCCGATGCAGCCATTACTTTTAACTCAATAATAATAATAATAATAATAATAATAATAATTTCCTTCATCAAAGGCCTCCAATTATTTGCTAATAATTTCAGCTCTTGCATCAGTTGATTTTTCGTGTCATAATATATACACAGTTCTTCAGTTCTAGGGCCAATTTATGTAACTATCTTGGCTATGTCTAGGCTTATTCGAGAGTACTGTCCCAATGTCTTTATTACAATTGGCTCCTTTTATTTCATTTGCTCTTACTCCTTGATGTGCAAATATTTTAAATACCATAGCAATTACATTTTCCTTATCATCAGTTTTGATTTTCAGTGACACGTTAAAAAAGCAGAACTTTCATTTATAGTGGTTTTCTAATTTCAAGTCGTATTTCAATTCTTGCTTCTCCTTTGCACTTCTAACATGGTCTTTGTCCTGTAACATGCGTACCTTGAAAGAATTTATACTTCGTCTAATTTTTCTAGCCTGAACATATTCATAATAGTCACTTTATTTCATTTACATCCACCCTCTCGAGAAAAAATAACCCTAAATATTTAACCATTTTTAGTTGTTGAAAATTTACTTATTCTATGTGAAAATACAAATTTTAGCTTTCCCAATTCCAAAGTGTATTGAAACCAGCCCTTTGTATTCCCCAGAAAGAAATTAAAACGTAACCTATAAAAGTCTAAATTGAAAAAAGTCTTTACAAAGATCCTCGAAGGAAAAAAAAGCAAAACTAATGAGTAAGACGTATTGTTGAAAGAAATGAGAACGAAGGGTTATGAAAAAGTAATTTTTCACAATTCTCCTTTTCAGTGCAAACAGCGCTTCAGAATTGAAAAATTGTTCCCTCGTTCTGATAGAAAAAAAAGGAAAAACAAACTTGATTATCCGTTACAATGAGGGTCCTAGACTACAAAAAGAATTTCCGTAACTATAGCTCTAAAAATCTAAACCTCTTCAAGCTTAGCGTTTTCTCGATGGTACGAATACAATTATATGAAATTCGATATTTATAAAAGTAAATCTTCCTAGCTAAAATAAGATTACTTCATAGCTGACAGATTAACCAATTATTCTATGCATATAGAAAATAATACATCACTGGAACTTTAAATATTTTAAGATACTTTCCAAAAAAAACAGACTAATTACATAAAAATCTGACTTCCAATAAACAGAAAGCAGAAATAGATTGGTACAGTACATTGGCCCTGTGTATAAAATCTCATTAGTCCATATTTGAATAAAATACAGAAACGAAATACTCTTACATGATATTAAAAAAAATCGGTGATCTACCTTTCTGAATTCTGAAACCTGAAAAAACTTGTATACATCGAATAAAGTTTGGAAACTTCTATACATCGTATAAAGTTTGAAAACTTCTGTACATCGAATAAAGTTAGCATATAATAAATTAGAGAACATATTTTTGCGATAATTTATTCCTAAGGTAAGAATGATGGAATATGGGTAAATGAGAAGCGTGTACAATTTTAAGTGTATGGGGGAAGGAGAGAAAGACCTAAACCGATGCCGAAAAAATGAGAGGTGTTGGAAAGGAAGCCCTTTAATATCCAGGAAGCACGAGATTGCGTACAAGACAGGTTAAAAGGGCAATGAGGGTAAGGAGACTATTCACAGTTGGTGAGCCTTTAGTATAGATAGAAGACTTTTCTAGAACAAGGGGTTCTTCCATGATTTAGCAACAGTTTTTCTCTGGGATCACTATTTGTGATGGGAAACTGCTTGATAAGGCAGGAGTCGCATAGGAAATTAAGCAAAAAGAGAAATGCTCGACCCAAAACGTGTCACGCATTAAAACAAAAGTGGTAACAAAGACCTTTATCGACTGGATCACATAAGAAATAACTAAATGTCAGAAACGGGAAACGCGTGTGACCATGCGTCGACCAAAAGTGAACCTGTTCACTTTTCGTATTGCATTTTTGGCACAGCTGTGCGCTATGGCAGCTGAATATGCTTTGAAAAAAATATATTGTGCTAAACATGCTGTTGCATGTGTTATTTTGGTGTTACTGATTGTTTTGGGCAATTGCCCCCTTGATGTTGAAATGTGTCCTCCATCGCTGCTGCTTGGATTGGACTTGGAGAATACACTGGGAGATTTATGTTCATTGCTTTGTGAACAAATCAATCATTGGGGAGCCTCAAAAGGCAAGAAGCCTTTAAGCTATGACTGGTAGAAGGGATCACTCCTCTCATACTACCTGTTCCTGAAGGCTGAGCGCGTATACCAATACATTCCTCTTGCCCAGAATGTATCTTGCTGACAGATCCACTGTGTTGTCAAACGCTCATGTGTTTGTCTGTGAAACAGTCCTCCCTATCGGTTGAAGTAGGCCCCTATGGTAATGTCCCTCATCAATGCTACATTGTGCCCTATCAAAACCTGTTAGAAAGCAAGAATATTACCTCATATTTCTAACAGGTTGATGTGCAGACAATTTTCTTATTCGGACCATCAGCCTGATGTGGAGTTGCTCCTCAAATGTGCAATGGCCCACTCTTCCTTGGCTGCATCTCCGGGGGTGTGGAGTTGAGAGAGACTGCCCTGGCGACGATTTTGTCGTTCAACCACCACTTTAGATCTCCACTCATTGTCGCATTCACCAGAACCGAGAAGTGTGGAGGATCAGTGATGACTGATCAGTGATGCTTCAGACACCACTATAGGACAAACTCATTCCCCATGAGCAAGGTCGTGACCATGGAGAATGAGTTTCTCCGACAAAAAAAAAAAAAAAGAAAAAAAAAAAAAAAAAAAGAAAAAAAAAAAAAAAAAAAAAAAAAAAAACTAGCAGTAGCCTCTGACGAGCCAGTAAACATTGAACTATCAACATTCCCAGGTATTCCATCCTTTCCTTGTGTTTGTGACAAGACATTCCCTATTTATAACAATCCCCAGATCGTTGTAAAAGAATAAGTCTGCATCAATCCTGGGGCAACGGCCTTTTTGAAAACGAAACGATCAGCTGAATACCATTTGAATGGGCCCAAGCAGAGACTAGCATGAACACCAGAGTGAAACCACTCCAGTATATAGTTCAAAGTGCAGGACTTCAAACTAATACAACACTCCGTCGAGGACAAAAGGGAGATACATTCTGCTTAATGAATGGATGGGTATCTAAAAATGTGTGTCCTCCAGATTAACAGAAAGTAAGAAGTCCCCTCTCCTGATGGAAGTATGACCTGTGCTTCCTTTCTCCATCTTGATCCGAGTTTGCAGAACAAGTACTTTCTGAGGATAGAGGTTGATAACTGGTCTACCTCCTGTCAATTTCACCAAGGCAAAGTCCACCACAGAAGCCCAGAGACCTGTCTCGGACGACTTCAAGCGAGTTGGATCCCTTTATTACCACTGCCATCACTAAACTGATAGCCAGTGGCAATAGAGTCACCAAACCTACCAATGTCCAGACCTATATTGCTCATGCTCAGTCTCCTAAGAGACCTTGCAGAGGTAGCAGGAATGTGACCAACAATTAGTACCATAACTCCTACCAGAGTTAAGTTTGGTATAGTACTATTCCTCCAAGAAACCCTTTAGAGGGATCGGTCAATGTCACGTAAAACACGATTTGATCGGTAATCCTGCGTGTTGGTGACTTCTTCCTTCTGTTTGGGTAGGACTTCCTTCATCGAGAAGGCGCTCACTGCTTCTCACTCTTCCGAAGAGTAAAACAGAAATCAAACACCTGGAAGGGGAAAGAAGGACAGCGTCCATATTCCTACTGGTAGTGACTGTACTCCTTCTAATAAGAACTAAGCATGAGTAACAGGTGCTGATTCATGTGCTCGTTCTCGTGAGAACTAAGTACCAGGTGCTAGTGCCTGTGTTCGTTCTCATGAGAATCGAGTACCAGGAGCTAGTGCATCGGCTCGTGAGAAGTGAGTACCGCGAGCTAGAGCATGTGGTAGTTCTTGTGAAAACTAAGCATTGGTAGTGTGCTTGTTCTCATGAAAACCGAGAACCGAGTACTGGAGAACATTAGAAAGTGTATCAACTCTTGTTCCGAATGCTGATTTGTCTAATCAGGGTAGGTTCATTACCGGTCACATCCTCTTACTTCACAAATGAGGGGAGGGCATACTAGTAGAAGATGGTCCTTAGTACCACATTATTTCTCCCACAGGGCAGAACAGGGCGATTATATGCCTGTTGAGAGCTGTACAAACACAATGTAGCATTCCAGTGTTTCTATGATTGTTAGAATCAGATCGAGAAGTCATATGTTCCAATCCCTAAAGC
>NC_090759.1:24506703-24511703 GCF_036898095.1 Palaemon carinicauda
TGGTGAGACATCAGTCTCTTTACCAGCGAGTTTTACCAGATTTCCCCGGGCCACCACGTGACACAATTGGTAGTAATTCATTCAAATTACCCCTAATGAGTCAATATGGATAAATATCAACACAACATCGTGTTCAAATAGAAATAAATTTCTACCTCATACTTGGGATCGAACGCTAGCCCCTTCTAATGAAAGGCCAGGTCGAAACCAACCATGCCACGAGAGCCCATAAAAGGAAATCTCAACCTGACACTAATCTAGATGTCCGAGGATTTACCTGGTGAGACATCAGTCTCTTTACCAGCGAGTTTTACCAGATTTCCCCGGGCCACCACGTGACACAATTGGTAGTAATTCATTCAAATTACCCCTAATGAGTCAATATGGATAAATATCAACACAACATCGTGTTCAAATAGAAATAAATTTCTACCTCATACTTGGGATCGAACGCTAGCCCCTTCTAATGAAAGGCCAGGTCGAAACCAACCATGCCACGAGAGCCCATAAAAGGAAATCTCAACCTGACACTAATCTAGATGTCCGAGGATTTACCTGGTGAGACATCAGTCTCTTTACCAGCGAGTTTTACCAGATTTCCCCGGGCCACCACGTGACACAATTGGTAGTAATTCATTCAAATTACCCCTAATGAGTCAATATGGATAAATATCAACACAACATCGTGTTCAAATAGAAATAAATTTCTACCTCATACTTGGGATCGAACGCTAGCCCCTTCTAATGAAAGGCCAGGTCGAAACCAACCATGCCACGAGAGCCCATAAAAGGAAATCTCAACCTGACACTAATCTAGATGTCCGAGGATTTACCTGGTGAGACATCAGTCTCTTTACCAGCGAGTTTTACCAGATTTCCCCGGGCCACCACGTGACACAATTGGTAGTAATTCATTCAAATTACCCCTAATGAGTCAATATGGATAAATATCAACACAACATCGTGTTCAAATAGAAATAAATTTCTACCTCATACTTGGGATCGAACGCTAGCCCCTTCTAATGAAAGGCCAGGTCGAAACCAACCATGCCACGAGAGCCCATAAAAGGAAATCTCAACCTGACACTAATCTAGATGTCCGAGGATTTACCTGGTGAGACATCAGTCTCTTTACCAGCGAGTTTTACCAGATTTCCCCGGGCCACCACGTGACACAATTGGTAGTAATTCATTCAAATTACCCCTAATGAGTCAATATGGATAAATATCAACACAACATCGTGTTCAAATAGAAATAAATTTCTACCTCATACTTGGGATCGAACGCTAGCCCCTTCTAATGAAAGGCCAGGTCGAAACCAACCATGCCACGAGAGCCCATAAAAGGAAATCTCAACCTGACACTAATCTAGATGTCCGAGGATTTACCTGGTGAGACATCAGTCTCTTTACCAGCGAGTTTTACCAGATTTCCCCGGGCCACCACGTGACACAATTGGTAGTAATTCATTCAAATTACCCCTAATGAGTCAATATGGATAAATATCAACACAACATCGTGTTCAAATAGAAATAAATTTCTACCTCATACTTGGGATCGAACGCTAGCCCCTTCTAATGAAAGGCCAGGTCGAAACCAACCATGCCACGAGAGCCCATAAAAGGAAATCTCAACCTGACACTAATCTAGATGTCCGAGGATTTACCTGGTGAGACATCAGTCTCTTTACCAGCGAGTTTTACCAGATTTCCCCGGGCCACCACGTGACACAATTGGTAGTAATTCATTCAAATTACCCCTAATGAGTCAATATGGATAAATATCAACACAACATCGTGTTCAAATAGAAATAAATTTCTACCTCATACTTGGGATCGAACGCTAGCCCCTTCTAATGAAAGGCCAGGTCGAAACCAACCATGCCACGAGAGCCCATAAAAGGAAATCTCAACCTGACACTAATCTAGATGTCCGAGGATTTACCTGGTGAGACATCAGTCTCTTTACCAGCGAGTTTTACCAGATTTCCCCGGGCCACCACGTGACACAATTGGTAGTAATTCATTCAAATTACCCCTAATGAGTCAATATGGATAAATATCAACACAACATCGTGTTCAAATAGAAATAAATTTCTACCTCATACTTGGGATCGAACGCTAGCCCCTTCTAATGAAAGGCCAGGTCGAAACCAACCATGCCACGAGAGCCCATAAAAGGAAATCTCAACCTGACACTAATCTAGATGTCCGAGGATTTACCTGGTGAGACATCAGTCTCTTTACCAGCGAGTTTTACCAGATTTCCCCGGGCCACCACGTGACACAATTGGTAGTAATTCATTCAAATTACCCCTAATGAGTCAATATGGATAAATATCAACACAACATCGTGTTCAAATAGAAATAAATTTCTACCTCATACTTGGGATCGAACGCTAGCCCCTTCTAATGAAAGGCCAGGTCGAAACCAACCATGCCACGAGAGCCCATAAAAGGAAATCTCAACCTGACACTAATCTAGATGTCCGAGGATTTACCTGGTGAGACATCAGTCTCTTTACCAGCGAGTTTTACCAGATTTCCCCGGGCCACCACGTGACACAATTGGTAGTAATTCATTCAAATTACCCCTAATGAGTCAATATGGATAAATATCAACACAACATCGTGTTCAAATAGAAATAAATTTCTACCTCATACTTGGGATCGAACGCTAGCCCCTTCTAATGAAAGGCCAGGTCGAAACCAACCATGCCACGAGAGCCCATAAAAGGAAATCTCAACCTGACACTAATCTAGATGTCCGAGGATTTACCTGGTGAGACATCAGTCTCTTTACCAGCGAGTTTTACCAGATTTCCCCGGGCCACCACGTGACACAATTGGTAGTAATTCATTCAAATTACCCCTAATGAGTCAATATGGATAAATATCAACACAACATCGTGTTCAAATAGAAATAAATTTCTACCTCATACTTGGGATCGAACGCTAGCCCCTTCTAATGAAAGGCCAGGTCGAAACCAACCATGCCACGAGAGCCCATAAAAGGAAATCTCAACCTGACACTAATCTAGATGTCCGAGGATTTAGAAGGGGCTAGCGTTCGATCCCAAGTATGAGGTAGAAATTTATTTCTATTTGAACACGATGTTGTGTTGATATTTATCCATATTGACTCATTAGGGGTAATTTGAATGAATTACTACCAATTGTGTCACGTGGTGGCCCGGGGAAATCTGGTAAAACTCGCTGGTAAAGAGACTGATGTCTCACCAGGTAAATCCTCGGACATCTAGATTAGTGTCAGGTTGAGATTTCCTTTTATGGGCTCTCGTGGCATGGTTGGTTTCGACCTGGCCTTTCATTAGAAGGGGCTAGCGTTCGATCCCAAGTATGAGGTAGAAATTTATTTCTATTTGAACACGATGTTGTGTTGATATTTATCCATATTGACTCATTAGGGGTAATTTGAATGAATTACTACCAATTGTGTCACGTGGTGGCCCGGGGAAATCTGGTAAAACTCGCTGGTAAAGAGACTGATGTCTCACCAGGTAAATCCTCGGACATCTAGATTAGTGTCAGGTTGAGATTTCCTTTTATGGGCTCTCGTGGCATGGTTGGTTTCGACCTGGCCTTTCATTAGAAGGGGCTAGCGTTCGATCCCAAGTATGAGGTAGAAATTTATTTCTATTTGAACACGATGTTGTGTTGATATTTATCCATATTGACTCATTAGGGGTAATTTGAATGAATTACTACCAATTGTGTCACGTGGTGGCCCGGGGAAATCTGGTAAAACTCGCTGGTAAAGAGACTGATGTCTCACCAGGTAAATCCTCGGACATCTAGATTAGTGTCAGGTTGAGATTTCCTTTTATGGGCTCTCGTGGCATGGTTGGTTTCGACCTGGCCTTTCATTAGAAGGGGCTAGCGTTCGATCCCAAGTATGAGGTAGAAATTTATTTCTATTTGAACACGATGTTGTGTTGATATTTATCCATATTGACTCATTAGGGGTAATTTGAATGAATTACTACCAATTGTGTCACGTGGTGGCCCGGGGAAATCTGGTAAAACTCGCTGGTAAAGAGACTGATGTCTCACCAGGTAAATCCTCGGACATCTAGATTAATGTCAGGTTGAGATTTCCTTTTATGGGCTCTCGTGGCATGGTTGGTTTCGACCTGGCCTTTCATTAGAAGGGGCTAGCGTTCGATCCCAAGTATGAGGTAGAAATTTATTTCTATTTGAACACGATGTTGTGTTGATATTTATCCATATTGACTCATTAGGGGTAATTTGAATGAATTACTACCAATTGTGTCACGTGGTGGCCCGGGGAAATCTGGTAAAACTCGCTGGTAAAGAGACTGATGTCTCACCAGGTAAATCCTCGGACATCTAGATTAGTGTCAGGTTGAGATTTCCTTTTATGGGCTCTCGTGGCATGGTTGGTTTCGACCTGGCCTTTCATTAGAAGGGGCTAGCGTTCGATCCCAAGTATGAGGTAGAAATTTA
Source organism: Palaemon carinicauda (assembly GCF_036898095.1). NCBI lineage: Eukaryota > Metazoa > Arthropoda > Malacostraca > Decapoda > Palaemonidae > Palaemon > Palaemon carinicauda. Next base: position 24,511,192 of record NC_090759.1, read on the forward strand.
TTTCTATTTGAACACGATGTTGTGTTGATATTTATCCATATTGACTCATTAGGGGTAATTTGAATGAATTACTACCAATTGTGTCACGTGGTGGCCCGGGGAAATCTGGTAAAACTCGCTGGTAAAGAGACTGATGTCTCACCAGGTAAATCCTCGGACATCTAGATTAGTGTCAGGTTGAGATTTCCTTTTATGGGCTCTCGTGGCATGGTTGGTTTCGACCTGGCCTTTCATTAGAAGGGGCTAGCGTTCGATCCCAAGTATGAGGTAGAAATTTATTTCTATTTGAACACGATGTTGTGTTGATATTTATCCATATTGACTCATTAGGGGTAATTTGAATGAATTACTACCAATTGTGTCACGTGGTGGCCCGGGGAAATCTGGTAAAACTCGCTGGTAAAGAGACTGATGTCTCACCAGGTAAATCCTCGGACATCTAGATTAGTGTCAGGTTGAGATTTCCTTTTATGGGCTCTCGTGGCATGGTTGGTTTCGACCTGGCCTTTCAT
>NC_090759.1:24514203-24516703 GCF_036898095.1 Palaemon carinicauda
ATACCCTTAGTGATAGTTGTCAGTAGACACTGCCACTAAGAGAGCATTGTGGCTTTGTATTAGAACAGAGAAGTGCCGTTATCTTATATTACATATATATATATATATATATATATATATATATATATATATATATATATGTATATATATATGTGTATATATATATGCACATATATATATGCACATAGATATATATATGCACATATATATATATGCACATAGATATATATATGCACATAGATATATCTATCTATCTATCTATCTATATATATATATATATATATATATATACATATATATATATATATATATATATATATATATATATATATATATACACACAATAATAAAAAATGCGGTCGCTTCTAGCCCACTGCAGGACAAAAGCCTCAGACATGTCAATTCAAGTCTGTGGTTTGTCTAGCTTTCATCACCACGCTGGTTACTGCGGATTGGTGATGTGTGGAGATTTTTGTCCGATCGCTCACAACAAACCAACCAGTTATGGGTGGCCCCTGCTAGTACAGCTTTGCTGATGATGGCAAAGCAGGATGCTAAACGCCCATAAGCTCCAAAAGGGAAAATAGCCCGGTGAGGAAAGGAAATAAAGAAATAAATAAACAATATAAAATATAAGAAGTAATTAATAATGATATAACAAAATTTTAAGACCAGTAACAACGATGAAATAGATCTGTCTTGTATAATCAATGAAGAGAGAATAGTGTGCCTATGTGTACCCTCAAGCAAGAGAACTCTCACCCAACAATGTGGAAGACCAGAGAAAAAAGACTATATAGCACTACCCAATACTAGAGAACAATGATTTGATTTTGGAGTGTCCTCTTAGAAGAGTTGCTGACCATATCTAAAGAGTTTCTTCTACCCTTAACGAGAGGAAAGTAGCCACTGAACAATTACAGTGCAGTAGTTAAACTCTTGAGAGAAGACTGGTTTGGTAATCTCAGTGTTGGAAATTGTATGAGGACAGAGGAGAATGTGGTAAGAATAGGACAGAATATTCGGAAAATAGGCCGTAACCAGCGAAAGGGATACAATGTAGTACTATGTGGCCAATCAAAGGACCCAATAACTCAATAACTCTACCTACTAATATATATATATATATATATATATATATATATATATATATACATATATACATATATACATATATATATATATATATATATATATATATATATATATATATATATATATATATATATATATATATATACTGTACTGTATACAGTATATTCCAAGATAAAAAGACTTACCGCCCCTTATCCACGCGGAGTTGATCAAAAAGTATTTAATCACCCGAAAGCAGGCATCGTTAGTCCGCCAAAGAAGCCGCTAATTAATAACATTGTATAATCAGCAAACACAATGGGGGAGGAAGAACAGGTTAAATAGCCGCAGAAGTAGAATGGACACTCATTAATGTTCTGTTTTACTCTTCCACTTCATCCCGCACACAAAGAAAGAGATAGATGGAGAGAAAGCGAGAATCTGTGATATAAATCACTGGTTTGGATGGGATGGCAGACGTTACAGAAATGGTTGTGAGAGTGAGGATGCCACCAAAAGGTTTTCTTTTCTATGAGTTTATCTTTTTTTTTATAAATGAAAATGCTTTGGTAGATCGGTTGCCTATAGCATAGACTTATGGGAAATATATATAGAAAGGGATATAGGAGCAGTGTGTTTCATGCATAATGGAATTTCTGAATGAATATAGGTATAGGTTGCTATTATTTTTATTATTATTATTATTATTATCATCAACTAAGCTATAACCCTAGTTGGAAAAACAGGATGCTATAAGACCAAGGGCTCTAACAGGAAAAATAGCCCAGTAAAAGGAAAAAAAAGAAACAGAATAGTGTGCCTGAGTGTACCCTTGAGGGTATATTCTAACCCAAGACAGTGGAAGATCATGGTACTGAGGCTATGGCACTACCCAAGAATAGAAAACACTTGTTTGACTTTGAAGTGTCAGAAGAGCGGTTTCCCATAGCTAAAAGAGTCTCTTCTACTCTTACTAAGTAGAAAATAGCCACTAAAAAATTACAGTGCTGTAGTTGACCCTTTGAGTGAAGAATAATTTTCGGTTATCTAAGTGTTGAGAGGTGTATGAGGAAAGAGGAGAATGTGTAAAGAATAGGCCAAAGTATTCTGTATATGTGTAGACAAAAGAAGAATGAGCCGTAACCTGAGAGGGATCCAATGTAGTACTATCTTGCCAGTCAAAGGACCCAATAACTCTCAAGCGGTAGTATCTCATCGGGTGGCTGGTGCCTTGATCACCCTACTGTCAATAATAATAATAATAATAATAATAATAATAATAATAATAATAATAATAATAATAATAATAATAATGGTGATGATATTTAGGTTTCAATCATATTCAAGTATGCATTAAAGAGGACTTGCCTAATCTTATGGTGATCTACACAAAATACTTCTTAACTTATGATAAATTTCTTTACTG
>NC_090759.1:24521703-24524203 GCF_036898095.1 Palaemon carinicauda
TGTATAGGGTAAACACGGTTGACTTCATTTTGAAGGACTTTGCTTTGGCTTTGGGGGAAGGACTTACTTATCAAATAATTCTGGTGATCAAAAAGTTAAATTTTCCAAGATCCAATTAAAATAAGATAATCCAACTCTTCCTTCGCCAAATTTTATTGATAATCACCCATACTTTTTATTTAAATATCCAGTAAAAATAAGAAAATAATTGTCATGTTTCCTCCTACCTCCAAAGAAAAAAAGAACAGTTACTTACATATTCATCCTTTAACTATTCAATAATCATCATAGAGCCTACATTTACATATATATGAATGGATATTTGTGTGCGCATATACATATGTATGAATTATATACACACAAAACTATATATCGATAAATGTGTGTATATATATATACACCCACAACACACAAACATATATATGCATACATAAATATATATATATATATATATATATATATATATATATATATATATATATATATGTGTGTGTGTGTGTGTGTGTGTGTGTGTGTGTGTATGTGACCCGTAAAAAAGGACGGCTAAAAATTTAGATAGGTATGCATACCAGTAAACACAATTTAACCCTTGCCATTCTCAACTCCCCTTTCCTAACTACAACACCTCTTAACCTAAGTTATATGGCTGGTCATGCCGTTGAACGTGACCGAAAAGATATATATATATATATATATATATATATATATATATATATATATATATATATATATATATATATATATATATATATACATATAGCAAGACACTTTCTCTTTATTATATAGGGGAGGTCCCCGTGAAGTATGTGTTTCTAGATTAATATTCAGTATCCTAGTTAATTACCAGTCACGAGATTTTCAAAGTTTGAGATAAATAAAGTCACCGATCATGAATAATATAAGAGTTGATAGATTTTGAAATAAAAAAAAATGAAAAATGGAGTAAAATAAAATAAAAAGTAGTAAAGATTCTCCCTCAGGTCATAGGTCAGTAGGAATGAAGCAGAAACCTTGCTGAAACTGAAAATTGAATTAATCAAGAAACGATTAAATCAAGCATCAAACAGAACCTAAATAATAAAAAAAAAACAATCTAAATAGAAAAAATTAAAACAGAACCTTAATAGAAAAAAAGTAAAACAAAACCTGAATGGAAAAAAAATAAAACAGAACCTAAATAGAAAAAAACAATAAAACAGAACTTAAATGGAAAAAAAAAATAAAACAGAACCTAAATAGAAATGAAATAATAAAACAGAACCTAAATAGAAAAGAAATAATAAAACAGAACTTAAATGGAAAAAAAATAATAAAACAGAACTTAAATGGAAAAAAAATAAAACAGAACCTAAATAGAAAAGAAATAATAAAACAGAACCTAAAAGGAAAATAAATAAAACAGAACCTAAATACAAAAAAAAAAAAAAAAATAAAACAACCTTAATAGAAAAAAAATAAAACAAAACCTGAATGGAAAAAAAATAAAACAGAACCTAAATAGAAAAAAATAATAAAACAGAACTTGAATGGAAAAAAATAAAACAGAACCCAAATAAAAAAAATAATAAAACAACTTAAATGGAAAAAAAATAAAACAGAACCTAAATAGAAAAAAATAATAAAACAGAACCTAAATGGAAAATAAATAAAACAGAACCTAAGTAGAAAAAAAATAAAACAGAACCTAAGTAGAAAAAAATAAAGCTGAACCTACATAGAAAAAAATAAAACAGAACCTAAATAGGAAAAAAAATAAAACAGAACCTAAATAGAAAAAAAATAAAACATAACCTAAATAGAAAAATAAAAAAAAAGAACCTAAATAAAAAAATTTGAATAAAAACAAAATATAAAAACCTAAAAATGAAATTAAAAAATCAGCACTTTGCAGAGCCAACCGAGTACATAATATGGCAACATTTCAAATGATGCATGTTAGAAGGTAATAATGTATAAATGCATTAGCTTTTAAGCCTGTAACCAGAACTGTATTCCCTATTCTAAATACAATTCTTCCTCCAGACATTAGAGCTTGTCAACATATGGTGAGCGACCAAATATAGCAAACTGATATACCAGGAGTGAAATTACCAAAAAAAAAAAAAAAAAAAAAAAACACTAAACGAATACACATTGCCTCAGGTAAGAGTCGAGCCCCAATTTCATCTATTTTTCAGTTGAAAATAGATGTGGAAAGTACGTTAATATTGATATACTATTGTACGCCGCCCGTCATAAGTGATGGCTAAATATCTAGATAGATATGCACACAGAGATTCAACCCTTCCCACCCCCTCCCCCGAGTAGTAATATGTTTGGTAATACCTCTCAGTGAAACCGGAAATTATATATATATATATATATATATATATATATATATATATATATATATATATATATATATATACATATACTGTATATATATATATATATATATATATATATATATATATATACATACATACATACATGTATATGTACACAAAACACACACACAGAT
>NC_090759.1:24531703-24534203 GCF_036898095.1 Palaemon carinicauda
AAATTGAATTTTCGCAAAATTGTCTAAAGTCCAAATACCCGCCAATAGATGTACTTACACGATACTTGATTTTCAAAAAACAAAGAAAAAGCAAGGTTGGTGGATTTGTTTTTTCACAAGGAATTTATTTCATGGTCATAACATTAGCCATCATAGCTATTTCATATAATAGACAATAGTTTGCACCTGTTGTTATTCGGATCATGTATTTATTCATCAATTTTTATTAAAAGTACATCACTTCGTTAACAATCAATGTTGGATTGACAACAAAATCACATGCTTTTCACCGAATATTATAGCAATAGCAAAAATTTATAGCAAAAATCACTTTTATTCCTGAAATGAACAAGGCACAATCGGCATTTATAACCAGACATGCGTGTAATATTGGAAAAGTACGGTAGACAAAATTTGATAAATTGTGTTCAGAAAAAGCAATGAACAAGATTTTTGTGAAGTTAACATTGTCAAAAATAACATTGAAGGCATGGGAAAGGTAAAATAGCATGATGCCTATTATCAGATTAATATTTTAGGCAGCTCACTTTTTTTTTTAAATGAACAATGATCAATTGGCATTTATAACCAGACAAGCGTATAATGTTGGAAAAGTACTGTCAAAAATTTGATGAAATGACATGCAAATAAAACACAAACGACCACACACCTATATTGAAATCACATGGCAATCTGTTCCAATTTGTTAACAAAATCAGGGTAAATTTCATATATTAAATTTTTCCAATCACTACTGGATGCATAATATTCTGGAATCTGTAGAAACATGAAACAATTATGTTCTTGCGAGATCAAGTCACCGCAACTAAAACCAGATGGCGCTGCTGTGTATGGTGTGACAAAAACGCTATATGAAGAGGCAGAGATGACGCATCTATGGCTCCCTTAATCTATGATATAATCGAAGGGTATGCATAACATAATTATGTTTTGTGTACTGGCAGGCATATAGATATTGATTGTTTAATTAAGAAATTGAGAAGATAAACATAGGTATAATTCACTTGTTACAGAATTCCATGGTTATAAAAAAGAATAAAAAAACAACTTATAAGGCTTGTCACAGGACCAGAGGGAGATTATCATATATATTTATAAAATTAGAATAGAAAGTAGAAAACGCAAGGGATGGTTAAAGATCAAAACTTTCTAGACTTTTGCTCTAATGAACTATAAATGAATAAATTTTTCTTACAAAGCATCATAATACCGTTTCAAATCCTATTACATTTAAAGCGCTTCCAGAAGGCTGAAATCACTGGGAGTTTCTCCTCAAATTTCAGGAAGTCTTTGTCTTGATGATGCATCAAACAGCTCTTTAATTAGCCTTTCTTATATATACTGAAAAAAGGGGTCAGAAAAAGGAGTTTGTTCTTGAATGTACTCACTAGCAAAGTATGCTCCTCGATAGTCAAAAGTTGCAATGTTTGTCAGTATTGAGGACATTGTTTGACTGTTAGTTACTCGGAGCTATATACCTAACATAGCATCCTAAACTAATCTCCTACTAGAAATAATGGGATTTACTTATTCCTCACAGAGACATTTTTCCCTATTGCAGCTCTTGGGGTTTTAGTACCCTGCTTTTCCACCTATGGTCGTAGCTTTAATAATAATAATAATAATAATAATAATAATAATAATAATAATAATAATAATAATAATAATAATAATAATAAAGATTTCAGTTAACGAGATAAATTGAATGAAAACAGATTTAAGACAAAAATCTCCCCAAATCAATGCAGCTTCCTCGTTTATAATTATGGTTAACAATTATCATTGATCTAATTTTATCATCTCTCAATGCTCTAGTATAGAATACTAGATTTACTTATTCAGTGTGGCCCATTTAATTGGTATATTTCCTTTGGATTTTAGGCTACTTGTTGACAATTATATATCACGTGGGAATTTACGTTTACATAAAAGTTAATATAAATATTTGGGCTAAATAAAATTCCTGTTGATGAAAAGCTGATTTTGAAAAGCATACAAAAAACAAATTCTTTTCCACTTCCATTCAGTCATTCTATTTCATGATTTTCTATTTCTACTTTTTCCCTCTTCATTTTCCTACATCTATTCCTTTTCTCTCCTCTCGGATCACCTGAGCAAGGAGGAGAAACCCCCTCCCCCTCCCCAAACAACAACCCCCTCCCCTCCATCAACCGAATGGAAGCGGCAGGTACGGAATGATCCATCACTTTCAGGACACAGGGGGGAGGACACCCTCACCAGCCATCCCTCCCCAGCCAAAGTAGGAACCCCATGGCAAACCTGACAACATCCCTATCCGCCCCCACCCCCCACAAACTCTCAGAGGAGGATTGGCAAAGGGGTTTCTCTCCTCTGGAACGTCAATACCACCAACATTTAAACAATGAATAAATGATAAATAAATCAAGTAAACTTTTAACAGATAACCTTCATGAAAATCGTCATGATTTTGAAATAAGTGGCAATTTATACTAGAGAA
>NC_090759.1:24539203-24541703 GCF_036898095.1 Palaemon carinicauda
TGTTACCTTTCCTCACTGGGCTATTTTCCTGTACAAGCTTCTGGGCTTATAGCATCCCGCTTTAACAACTAGGGTTGTAGCTTAGCAAGTAATAATAATAATAATAATAATAATAATAATATTTTGTACTAGAAGTATATAACTGTACTGCACGTGTTTCATTCACGGTCATACACTAATGCATTTTTTTTTTTATCGCTCTCTCCCGCACTGATAATATAACAACCAGTTTAAGCTTACCATCGTCTGTTTCAAGTAGTTAATAGTAGTTATTAGTTCTGTGTCATTGTTACCATCAACTGTTTGTATATAAGCACGTTATTTAGTTGAATAAACTTACATGCACCTCGCATCTCTGTTAGTATACGATAGTCATTTCGCTATTAACATACATAATAACATAAACATATATGTGTATCAAAGCTAATATATAAAGATAACCGGAAAGAACCAGAATTATCAAGTCACTTGTTTTTATAACTACACACTTTATAGACATACAAAATGATTATGCAAGCAAAATTAAACAAATACCATGTCCCATACGAAAATTGTACCATCTTAGTAAGGAGTCTTTGTATAAAGGAAAGAATTAAATCCTAGTATTCCCTGATTCTGTTAACTCTAGGGTTGCTGTATTTAAGTGTTTTCAATAGCCGCCACCATCAGTCATTATTATTATTATTATTATTATTATTATTATTATTATTATTATTATTATTATTATTATTACTTGCTAAGCTCAAGCCTTTTTGGAAAAGTAGGAAGCTATAAGCCCAGGGGCCCCAACAGGGAAAATAGTTGTCAGGGTAGGAAACAAGAAAAAATAAAATATTTCAAGAAGAGTAACACCATTCAAATAAATATTTCCTATACAAACAATAGAAACTTTCACAAAACAAGAGAAAGAGAAATAAAATAGATTAGTGTGCCAAAGTGTACCCTCAGGCAAGAGATCTCTAACCCAAGATAGTGGAATACCATGATAAAGAGGCTATGGTACTACCCAAGACTAAATAACAATGTTTTTATTTTGGAGTGGCCTTCTCCAAGAAGAGCTGCTTACCACAGCTAAAGGGTCTCCTCTACCATTACAAAGAGGAAAGTAGCTACTGAACCATTACCATGCATTAGTATGCTACTAAAAAATACCTTTAGGAGACCTTGCACAATATTATATTTAGCATAGTCGATGCTGTTTCTCTCAAATGATTCTTTCAATAAAAGGGGTGTAGCCAGACATTCGCCTTCCAGTTTTCAATAATTATCTTTTGCAAGAGTAATCATATCCTAAAGACTTTTTATAGTAATGGGTGGAATCATTAAAGTCGTCTAGCTACCAGTCGCATAAGTTGCCCATTCTATTCTCTTTAATGATAGCGCCTATTTGCCAATCCTCAATCAGTATTCGAATCTACACTGGGCTTGATAGCCAAGGATACTATTGATTACAATACGAGACTTACACGTTGCAATTAATTACTTATCTACATCTGAATCTATAATTTTACCTACTCATCTACACATCTTAAAAAAAAGAGTATGGGAAAAAATTCTTAAGAAAATATTAGTTAATCTATTCTATATACAACATCGATGTATTTTTTTCTGACGTTTATATAGCAAAACCATGCAATTAAAGATAGTATCTCCCCATGTAAGATATAATGGTGCGAAAATACAATACTTTAGTATGATTTAATAAGGATATTCCAGAAAATGATCAATACTCATGTGTCTGAGTTATATGGCTACCAGTTCCTTAGGAGTTTGACTTGCAACGTAAACTAATATAAATTTCACGCCTACACAATGAAATAATCAATCCCTCCCAAAGGGGAGAAGGGGCTTAAAGCCAACATTTGAGACCAGTTTGCGCCAGTACATAAATATCAATATTATACTGTAATTATGCTTTAACTGTTGCAGTAAAGGGGAAAAAATACGGAAAGGATATAAAGACAAATATACGGCAATGTCATAAAAAAATCGGAGCATTTTTCTAGAAATAAAATATTAGACACCTATACTGAGAAGACAGGCTAAAGAAACCAGTCTATAACTATTGAGCAGAATAATGTTTTCACTGAAAATGTAATTATAACAATTTTTGTGACATTTCCTTGCTTTATTACCGATATAAATTACTGTTTCCTCGATGCACCGCTAAATAATTTTAAATACAAATGAACTTACATTAACTATGCACTGAAATATACACGAAATTAAAGGTTTTAGCATAAAATAAAACTCTTATTCAATTGAGTCACCAAACAGAGCAACGAAGAACCGCGAACCATAGGAAATTAAACAAACGAAGAAGTGGAGAGAGAGAGAGAGAGAGAGAGAGAGAGAAAGGCAGACTTGAGCAATCTCTCCAAGTTACTACGCAAAAAATTAATAATGATTCCCACAACCCCTTTTCCCTTGAATTTCCCTTTTGTTTTCCAAATATATGACAAAAAATAACCAGCTATCGGGTTCTCAACACCGCCCATAA
>NC_090759.1:24554203-24571703 GCF_036898095.1 Palaemon carinicauda
GGTTGCAGACACTATAAGAAACTACCGAGCTTGAGCGGAACTCGAACACCTGTCGCCACCAGGCAGGGACGTTTCCAATAGGCCATCACAAGAGGAAAAAGAGCAATCTGAATCGATTAGAATTATCAGCAATACATAATTTTCCATCAGTCTAAACCATAGCTATAGGGCCTTATAAACTAAGTAAATCTTGCAGTCGAAGCTAGTTTCGAGTCTGGCTAATCAATAAGATCTGGGTTTTACTAGTATCCATTTCCCGTATACAGAATCTTTGTAACGGTAAGCATGTACATCCTTCTGCACTATTTTATAAGAAAAAAATAGTCTGCACATTATAATATATTACATTAGGGCCTTACAACTCTAATGGGGAGCTTAGAATAACAAAAAAAAAAAAAAAAAAAAAAAAAAAAAAAAAAAAAATCTGTTGAATAACATGCTTATGTTTAGGCTTCAAATCACCATTGTCATGAACCCCTTTTCTGCAGATAGTCGCGAGTAAAAATAAGTTCTCCAGTAAATGTATGTTTCCTAATAAAAGGAAAAAAAAAATTTTTATGACGACAACATCCAAGATACATAATGTTCAAACACGAAGTTTCTCTAGTAAGCCTGAAGTAAAATGGGCGATTCTGAGTATTTGAATCTGGCCAAAAAATAATACCCATGAAGTTTACTCCTGATCAATGTAGACAAGAACTTTCCTCATTTCTCGATAGCATTGCTGAAAATTTCAGTGTAAATTGATAGAATTTGACTGTCCTATCATGAAAATCTGGAATGATGTCAGAATTCCCATTCAAGAGGAAAAAAACATGGTTTAAACGAAAAAAAAAAAAAAAATACTTCGGATGTGGTAACGTCCCTGGCTGGTGAGCGCCAGAATGGGGTTCAAGTCCCGCTCAAACTCGTAAGTTTCTAAGGTCGCTGCAACCTCACCATTCCTGTGAGCTAAAGAGGGGGGGGGGGGTTTGGGGACCCTATAGTTCTATCTGCTGAGTCATCAGTAGCCATTAACTGGCCCTCCTTAGTCCTAGCTTGGGTGGAGAGGGGGCTTGAGCGCTGATCAAATGTATATATGGTCAGTCTCTAGGGCATTGCCCTGCTTGATAGGGCAGTCATTGTCCCTTGCCTCTGCCATTCACGAGTGACCTTTAAACCTTTAAACGAGGCGGTTCATGTAAAAGTGAGGATGTTACATACCGAAGTAAGTTCTCCTCTCGTACTTAATCAGAAAATGTCTTCATATTAGATCCTGCTTTACTAAATTATGTTTTATAACTCAACTAACACCCTTTTCTAGAACTAATTATATTCAATCGCCCCACTCTAAGGTTGCAAACACTTAATTCGGACATTTTTCTCACATTTCCATCAACTAAGAAATGTACTAGGATTTTTTTAATGATTCGCATAGTAATCAATTTATGCCATTCATTATTCTATTTACATATGGGGGGATAGTTCTGCCTTGCATCCTGTACTTTCATTACAAGTATAGAATAATAAATTGATTATAAGGATCAAATGAACAGCTTAATAAAAATTACCCTGAAACATTTATGTGGCCGCTTTTGATTAATCAGCAAAATATTGCTTAATTTCCTAAAACAATCCAATACACACAGATTTAAATCTTTCCCAAAAAAAACGAAAGAAAAAAAGAAAAACACCTCAAGCCCCTTAAAGGTAAAAAAGTTGATCGATTTAATAAAAAAAAAATCAATCAAGACCTTTTCCGATCGAGTTACCGGAGAGTAAAGACCTCTTGAAGTTCCAGGGCTACTGTGAAGTCGCTGGATGAATACTGATGAAGGGAAGAGGGATGCAAGAGGACACTATGGGACTAGAAAGGGATATGATATGGACGTTGGGTGTATTTGGGCAAACATTGGGCGGATATGAGATCCTCGGTCAGAGTAATTACAACGCCAGACTTTGTAACAGATGATCATCCATCTTGAGTGAAAGAAAGTATTGACGCTATGAGAATTTCATATTTTTTTTTCCAGGATAGATGTGTGACCACCCAAGTGGGGTGTGTACAACATTGGTATTTAAAGGCCCCTAAAAAACCTTACCTAAGTGTGGCAACTGCATGTGTGCATTCAACGGCTTTTCTTGATAAGATTGACATTACCATAAAAATTGTCAATATAATAATGGTTAAAAAAATAACATTGAAATAAAATGTGTTTAATCAATGGGTTTTGTTAATTAACTTAGTTGGAGTATGTTGCGTAGAAAGGTTTAGTTAAGTTTTATCACTATACATTAATGAAGTTCACACAATAATATTAACACAGACATATATACAAAACGCTATCCATGTAAAAAAAAACCTTGTTTCAATGTCTAACTAATAATGTTAATTGAATAATCCTTCGAAAAAAATTTTCGGTTTATAAATGTAGGTAGTTACACTGATCTTAAACAAATCAATAAATGAGACAAATTTTCGGATGACTAAAATATATACATTTGGAGGGAGATAGACAATAACTATTTGAATTAGATTTTTCAAATTCCTTGAGTGTCTGCTAACACAAGCAGCCTTATCCAAGTATCCTAATATAGAGAGATGTCAATCAAAATAAAGAGGGTGTTTCAACAAACTATCATATGGTGGCCTATTGGAGACGTCCCTGCCAGGTGATATATAGGAATAGGGTTCGAGTCACACTCAAACTTGACAGTTTCTTGTAGTGTCTGCAAGCTCACCATGCTCATGAGCAAAGAATTGGGGAGTCTATAGGAATACCTATTGAGTCATCAGTAGCCATTTCCAAGAGAGAAAAATAGCCCAGAGAAGAGAGGAAATAAAGAAATAAGATAGGCTACAAGAGAAGTTATAAATAATCAAAACAAAATATTTTAAGAACAGTAAACACATTAAATTTGATCGTTTATATATAAACTATATAAACTTCAAAACAAACAAGAGGAAGAGAAATAAGATAGAATGTACACTCAAGCAAGAGAACTCTAATCCAAAACAGCGAAAGGCCACTTTAAACCTTTTAAACCTTTAAATGACATTGGGGTCTTGAAGAGGTAATGCCTACTTCTAATCAAAAGCCAATAATGTTCATTCTCTGTAGCGCAATACTATCAAGGTCAGGTAACCGTAATACAATAAAGGTCAAGGCACTGAATATATAATTTAGTTGGGTCCGAAGCATGCGCCGTTACATCCGGTCACCGTAATACGATAAAGGTCAAGGCACTGAATACACAATCTAGTTGGGTACGAAGTATACGCCGTTACATCCGATCACCGTAATACGATAAAGGTCAGGGCACCGAATACACAATCTAAATTAGTTGGGTTCGAAGCACAAACCGTTAAATCTGGTCACCGTAATAGGATAAAGGTCAAGGAACTGAATACACAATCTTGTTGTGTACGAAGCATACGCTGTTACATCCGGTCACCATAATACGATAAAGGTCAACCCACTGAATACACAATCCAGTTGGGTACGAAGCATATGCTGTTACATCCAGTCACCGTAATACGTAAAGGTCAAGGCCCTGAATTCACAATCTAGTTGGGTACGAAGCATATTCCGTTATATCCGGTCACTGTAATACGATAAAGGTCAAGGCACTGAATACACCATCAAGTTGGGTACGAAGCATACGCCGTTACATCAGGTCACCGTAATACGATAAAGGTCAAGGCACTGAATATAGAATTTAGTTGGGTCCGAAGCATGCGCCGTTACATCCGGTCACCGTAATACGATAAAGATCAAGGCACTGAATACACAATCTAGTTGGGTACGAAACATATGCCGTTACATTCAGTCACCCTAATGCGATAAAGGTCAAAGCACTGAATACACAATCTACTTGGGTTTCAAGCACATGCCATTAAATCTGGTCACCGTAATACGATAAAGATCAAGGAACTGATTGCACAATCTAGTTGTGTACGAAGCATACACTGTTACATCCGGTCATCGTAATATTATAAAGGTCAAGGCACTGAATAAACAATCTAGTTGGTTACGAAGCATATGCCGTTACATCCAGACATCGTAATACGTGAAGGTCAAGGCACTGAAAACACAATCTAGTTGGGTACGAAGCATACGCCGTTACATCCGGTCACTGTAATAAGATAAAGGTCAAGGCACTGAATACACGATATAGTAGGGTTCGAAGTATGTCGTTACGTCCGGTCACCATAATACGATTAAGGTCAAGGCACTGAATACACAATCTATTTGTGTATGAAACATACCCCGTTATATCCAGTCACTGTAATACGATAAAGGTCAAGAACTGAATACAAAATCTAGTTGGGTTCAAAGCATATGACGTTACACCCGGTCACTGTTACTTCGATAAAATTCAAGGCCCTCAATATACAATCTAGTTGGTTTCGAAGCATACGCCCTTACACCCGGTCACTGTAATAAAATAAAAGTCAAGGCACTGAATACACAATCTAGTTGGGTTCAAAGCATACGCCGTTATATCAGGTCACCATAATACGATAAAGGTCAAGGCACTGAATACACAATCTAGTTGGTTTCGAAGTATACGCCATTACATTCAATCACCGTAATACAATAAAGGTCAAGGCACTGACTACACAATCTAGTTGGGTACGAAGCATATGCTGTTACATCCAGTCACCGTAATACATAAAGGTCAAGGCACTGAATACACAATCTAGTTGTGTACGAAGCATATTCCGTTATATCCGGTCACTGTAATATGATAAAGGTCACCACACTAAATACACAATCTACTTGGGTTCGAAACATATGACGTTACATCTGGTCACCATAATACGATAAAGGTCAAGAAACTAAATACACAATCTAGTTGGGTACGAAGTATACGCCGTTACATCCGATCACCGTAATACGATAAAGGTCAGGGCACCGAATACACAATCTAAATTAGTTGGGTTCGAAGCACAAACCGTTAAATCTGGTCACCGTAATAGGATAAAGGTCAAGGAACTGAATACACAATCTTGTTGTGTACAAAGCATACGCTGTTACATCCGGTCACCATAATACGATAAAGGTCAACCCACTGAATACACAATCCAGTTGGGTACGAAGATTATGCTGTTACATCCAGTCATTGTAATACGTAAAGGTCAAGGCACTGAATACACAATCTAGTTGGGTACGAAGCACATTCCGTTATATCCGGTCACTGTAATACGATAAAGGTCAAGGCACTGAATACACCATCAAGTTGGGTACGAAGCATACGCCGTTACAACGGAATATGCTTCGTACACAACTAGATTGTGTATTCAGTGCCTTGACCTTTATGTATTACGGTGACTGGATGTAACAGCATATGCTTCGTACCCAACTAGATTGTGTAGTCAGTGCCTTGACCTTTATTGTATTACGGTGATTGAATGTAATGGCGTATACTTCGAAACCAACTAGATTGTGTATTCAGTGCCTTGACCTTTATCGTATTATGGTGACCTGATATAACGGCGTATGCTTTGAACCCAACTAGATTGTGTATTCAGTGCCTTGACTTTTATTTTATTACAGTGACCGGGTGTAAGGGCGTATGCTTCGAAACCAACTAGATTGTATATTGAGGGCCTTGAATATACAATCTAGTTGGTTTCGAAGCATACGCCCTTACACCCGGTCACTGTAATAAAATAAAAGTCAAGGCACTGAATACACAATCTAGTTGGGTTCAAAGCATACGCCGTTATATCAGGTCACCATAATACGATAAAGGTCAAGGCACTGAATACACAATCTAGTTGGTTTCGAAGTATACGCCATTACATTCAATCACCGTAATACAATAAAGGTCAAGGCACTGACTACACAATCTAGTTGGGTACGAAGCATATGCTGTTACATCCAGTCACCGTAATACATAAAGGTCAAGGCACTGAATACACAATCTAGTTGTGTACGAAGCATATTCCGTTATATCCGGTCACTGTAATATGATAAAGGTCACCACACTAAATACACAATCTACTTGGGTTCGAAACATATGACGTTACATCTGGTCACCATAATACGATAAAGGTCAAGAAACTAAATACACAATCTAGTTGGGTACGAAGTATACGCCGTTACATCCGATCACCGTAATACGATAAAGGTCAGGGCACCGAATACACAATCTAAATTAGTTGGGTTCGAAGCACAAACCGTTAAATCTGGTCACCGTAATAGGATAAAGGTCAAGGAACTGAATACACAATCTTGTTGTGTACAAAGCATACGCTGTTACATCCGGTCACCATAATACGATAAAGGTCAACCCACTGAATACACAATCCAGTTGGGTACGAAGATTATGCTGTTACATCCAGTCATTGTAATACGTAAAGGTCAAGGCACTGAATACACAATCTAGTTGGGTACGAAGCACATTCCGTTATATCCGGTCACTGTAATACGATAAAGGTCAAGGCACTGAATACACCATCAAGTTGGGTACGAAGCATACGCCGTTACATCAGGTCACCGTAATACAATAAAGGTCAAGGCACTGAATACATAATCTAGTTGGGTTTGAAGCATACGCCATTACATCCGGTAACAGTAATACGATAAAGGACGAGGCACTGAATACACAATCTAGTTGGGTACGAAGCATAAGACGTTACAACCAGTCACCGTAATACGATACAGGTCACCACACCAAATACACAATCTACTTGGGTTCGAAGCATATGATGTTACATCCAGTCACTGTAATGCGATGAATGTCAAGGCACCGAATACACAATCTAGTTGGGTTCGAAGCACATGCTGTTACATCTGGTCACCATAATACGATAAAGGTCAAGGAACTGAATACACAATCTAGTTGTGTACAAAGCATACGCCGTTACATCCGGTCATCGTAATACGATAAAGGTCAAGGCACTGAATGCACCAACCACCCGTTGAGATACTACCGCTAGGGAGTTATGGGGTCCTTTGACTGGTCAGACAGTACTATACTGGATCCTTCTCTCTGGTTACGGTTCATTTTCTCTTGCCTACACATACACCAAATAGTCTGGCCCATTCTTTACGTATTCTCCTCTCCCCTCATACACCTGACAACATTAAGATAAATAAAAAATTCTTTTTCTCTCAATGGATTAACTACTGCACTGTAATTGTTCAGAGACCACTTTCCTCTTGGTAAGGGTAGAAGAAGAAGCTCTTCTAGGAGAAGGACACTCCAAAATCAAAACATTGTTCTCTAGTCTTGGGTAGTGCCATAGCCTCTGTATCCTGGCCTTTCACTGTCTTGGGTTAGAGTTCTCTTGCTTGAGGGTGCTCTCAGGCACGTTTTTCAGTCTTGTTTCTTCTTCTCTTGCTTTGTTGGAGTTTTTGTAGTTTATATAGAAAATTTTTATTTTAGTGTTGTTGCAGTTCTTGAAATATTCTGTTTCCTTGTTTCCTTTCCTCACTGGGCTATTATCCCTGTTGGAGCCCATGGGCTTATAGCATCCTGCTTTTCCAACTAGGGTTGTAGCTTAGCAAATAATAATAATAATAATAATAATAATAATAATCTAGTCAGGTACGAAGTATATGCCGTTACATCCGGTCATCGTAATACGATAAAGGTCAAGGCACTGAATACACAATCTAGTTGGGTACGAAACATACGCCGTTATATCCGGTCACTGTAATACGATAAAGATCAGGGCACGGAATACAAAATCTAGCTGGGTTCGAAATATACGCCGTTACATCCGGTCACCGTAATACGGTCAAGGTCAAGGCACTGAAAACACAATCTAGTTGTGTATGAATCATACGCCATTATATCCAGTCACTGTAATTCGATAAAGGTCAAGGCACTGAATGCACATTCTTGTTGGGTACAAAGCATACGCCATTACATCCGATCACCGTAATACGATAAAGGGCAAGGCACTGAATAAACAATCTAGTTGGGCTCAAAGCATATGCCGTTAAAACCGGTCTCCGTAATACGATAAAGGTCAAGAACTGAATGCACAATCTAGATGGGTTCTAAGCATACGCTGTTACATCAGGTCACCGTAAAATAATAAAGGTCAAAGTACAGAATACACAATCTAGTTGGGCTCAAAGCATATGCCGGTACATCCGGTCACCGTAATACGATAAAGGTTAAGAACTGAAGAGGCAATCTAGTTGGGTTCTAAGCATACGCCGTTACATCAGGTCACCGTAATGCGATAAAGGTCAATGCCCTAAATACACAATCTAATTGGGTTCGGAGCATACGCCGTTATATCCAGTCACCGTTATACGATAAAGGTCAACACACTGAATACACAATCTAGTTGGGTTCGAAGCATACACCGTTACACCCGGTCACTGTAATACAATAAAGATCAAGGCACTGAATACAAAATCTAGTTGGATTCAAAGCATACGTTGTTACACCCGGTCACTGTAATACGATAAAGATCAAGGCACTGAATACAAAATCTAGTTGGGTTCAAAGCATACGTTGTTACACCCGGTCACTGTAATACGATAAAGATCAAGGCACTGAATACAAAATCTAGTTGGGTTCAAAGCATATGACGTTACACCCGGTCACTGTTACTTCGATAAAATTCAAGGCCCTGAATATACAATCTAGTTGGTTTCGAAGCATACGCCCTTACACCCGGTCACTGTAATAAAATAAAAGTCAAGGCACTGAATACACAATCTAGTTGGGTTCAAAGCATACGTCGTTACCACCCGGTCACTGTAATACAATAAAGGGCAAGGCATTGAATACACAATCTAGTTGTGTTCGAAGCATACGACGATACACCCGGTCACTGTAATACGATAAAAGTCAAGGCACTGAATATACAATCTAGTTGGGTTCGAAGCATACGCCCTTACACCCGGTCACTGTAATAAAATAAAAGTCA
The DNA here is from genome assembly GCF_036898095.1 of Palaemon carinicauda. Classification (NCBI taxonomy): domain Eukaryota; kingdom Metazoa; phylum Arthropoda; class Malacostraca; order Decapoda; family Palaemonidae; genus Palaemon; species Palaemon carinicauda. Next base: position 24,563,085 of record NC_090759.1, read on the forward strand.
AGACACTGAATACACAATCTAGTTGGGTTCAAAGCATACGTCGTTACACCCGGTCACTGTAATACAATAAAGGGCAAGGCACTAAATACACAATCTAGTTGGGTTTGAAGCATACGCCATTACACCTGGTCACTGTAATAAGATAAATGTCAACTCTCAATACACAATTCAGTTGGGTTCAAAGCATATGTCGTTACACCTGGTCACTGTAATACAATAAAGGGTAAGGCACTGAATACACAATCTAGTTGGGTTCGAAGCATACGCCGTTACATGCGGTCACCATAATACGATAAAGGTTAAGAACTGAATACAAAATCCAGTTGGTTCAAAGCATACGCCGTTACACCTGGTCACTGTAATAAAATAAAGGTGAAGAACTGAATACAAAATCCAGTTGGGTTCGAAGCATACACCGTTACACCTGGTCACTGTGATACAATAAAGGTCAAGGCACTTAATACACAATCTTGTTGGGTTCGATGCATACGCCGTTACACTTGGTCACTGTAATAAAATAAAGGTCAAGAACTGAATACGAAATCTAGTTGGGTTCGAAGCATACGCCATTACATCCGGTCACTGTAATATGATAAAAGTGAAGAACTGAATACACAATCCAGTTGGGTTCGGACCATACACCGTTACACCTGGTCACTGTAATAAAGTAAAGGTCAAGACACTTAATACAATCTAGTTGGGCTCGATGCATACGCCGTTACACCTGGTCACTGTAATAAAATAAAGGTCAAGAACTGAATACGAAATCTAGTTGGGTTCGAAGCATACGCTATTACACCCGGTCACTGTAATACGATAAAGGTCAAGGCACTGAATACACAATCTAGTGGGGTTCGAAGCATACGCCGTTACACCCGGTCACTGTAATACGATAAAGTTTAACGCACTGAATACACAATCTAGTTGGGTTCGAAGCTTACGCCGTTACACCCGGTCACTGTAATACGATAAAGGTCAAGGCATTGAATACACAATCTAGTTGGGTTCAAAGCATACGACGTTACTTTCAGTATCCTCGTATGATTTAAACAAGAACAGCAATTCAGCAAACACTTCCGAGTTGCAAATTCAATAAAGGAAAATATCGAACATTACTCCACCAAGCACGAATTCTCCAATGGAAAGTGAAAATACTGAGGAATTTTTAAAATCCTTTAGCTCAAAGGCAAATGGAAATTTCTGAGTGACTTAAATAATCTAAATTTCAATTACGTTATTCCTTCAACCCCACCAGTTTTCCACTACTTTCTTTATATTTCATTATGGCATTCTATTCTTGTGTATGTTCATGGATTTTGTTTTTCTCACCAATAATGTGTATACTATAAAAATAATATTAATATGTAAATGGGTATTTACTTAGTGTACTTAAATGTAAGTCAAGTTTTTAAAAAGTATGATTGACGAGAAACGCAAATATTATAACCTTCCGAAATCAAATTATTTGATAAGATTTTAAATCACATTTATCTTCATATATTTCGTTCACGGGACCAATCAATTCAATTATGATGGAAGAAAACACCGCCAGAAAACTGGCTGTAACTCATTCATTAAAATTTAAAAAAACTATTGAACAAACATTTTCTGCTTAACCACAAACACAAACACACACACACACATTATATATATATATATATATATATATATATATATATATATATATATGTATATATATATATATATATATATATATATATATATATATATATATACTAATGTACGCGGACCGTCGAATATGACTGCTAAATATTTAGATAAATATGCACACCCCTTACACCCCCTATCACCTGAGAGACAGGGAGAGCTGTTCGTAACCGGAAATAATAAATGAATAAATTATATATACATATATATATATATGCATATATATGCATATATGCATATATATATATATATATATATATATATATATATATACACACACAATATATATATATATATATATATATATATATATACATATATATATACATATATACATATATATACATATATATAATTATATATAAATATCTAAATATAACTATATATATATATATATATATATATATATATATATATATATATATATATATATAGACAGTTACTTGCTCTTTGTCATATAGGGGAGATATTTACAGTATATATATATGTAGGCTATATACTGCATATATATGTAGGCTATATACTGTATATACAGTATATGTAGGCTATATACTGTATGTATTATACAAAACTCTCCATGTACGTTCAACAACATTAATAAATTGGTGACTATTGCCCTAAGAATTTCAGCTTTACCTGCTGTTTTATTATGTTTAGCATAATTTTCAACATAAGTAGTATATATATACTGTATATATATATATAATATTTATGTATATATATATATATATATATATATATATATATATATATATATATTAATTCTATCATTTAGCATACAGGATTCAAGTGTTGTAGAGCCAATACCTTCACGGGGAAAATGTGCTCGGTGAAACATATATATATATATATATATATATATATATATATATATATATATATATATATATATATTTTATATATATGCATACATATATGTATACATATATATATATATATATATATATATATATATATATATATATGCATAACTAAATCGGACTCAGATACACTCACATACGGATATGGATACGAACGCGCGTGCGCCCCCGTATACACACATACACACTTATATATAGTATATATATACATATATATATTATATATGTACATATATATATATATATATATATATATATATATATATATATATATATATATATATACACACATATATCTATATATATATATAGATATATATATATATATATATATATATATATACATACACAAACATATATCTATATATATATATATATAAAGATATGTATATATATATATATATATATATATATATATATATATATATATATATAGGTAAATATACATGTATAATTTACATATATCTATAGTTATACATGTGTGTATGCACGTATACATTATATATACATTGTAGATATAATACATATAATTTATATATACATATTACATATAATTTATATATATATGTATATATAAAAAGACAGATGATAGATACAAAAGCAAATATACATATATACTTTATATATATCTATATATACATGTGTGTATGCACGTATACATTTTATATATATATATATATATATATATATATATATATATATATATATACATGTGTATATATATATACGTGTGTATATATATACGTGTGTATATATATATATATATATATATATATATATATATATTCATATTTATATATATATATATATATATATATATATATATATATATATATATATATATATATATGTATATATGTGTGTGTGTTCGTATAAATAATCACATTAGTTCTCCTAATAAAATGTAAATCAATGTCACTTTTAAATAACACTTACGCACCAGCACAACCACCTGAAGAGAAACAAGAATCAAAACTACCATTAAAGGACTCCCCCCCCCCACCCCACCAAAAAAAAAAAAAAAAAAAAGAAAAGAAATACGTTGAAATTCTCAGATGGGCAATTGCGTGGCAAGGTTTTTTCCCCATTACATTTTCCCTGTACCTCTCATTCCCTTTCCGCGGGACCATACAATCGAGAGATCTGGGCGACAATAAATCTCAATTGACGCAATCGCTTTACATACGGTCCCCACATTAGCGGTCAATTACACTTCATCACGATCCTTGAGACAGACTTTTCCTTTTATCAGGCTTTTATGGGTCGAGAGGGTGACCATATACAGAGAGTGAGAGAGAGAGAGAGAGAGAGAGAGAGAGAGAGAGAGAGAGAGAGAGAGCGCTTTCCTTTTATCAGGCTTTTATGGAGAGAGAGAGAGAGAGAGAGAGAGAGAGAGAGAGAGAGAGAGAGACCGATTTCTTTATGCCAGCAACGGCTTGTTCCTAGTGCTAGTTTACGTGACGAATTGTCAGTGGGACTGAAGTTGGGAAATATAAATAAAAAAAAAAAATTCAAAACCGGATTGAACACCCATTCAAGAGTTCCGGTTTATTCGGAAACCGGAGAAAGTGCAAAGGTTTATAATACTGTGAATGAAAATGGTAAAAGAAATAAAAACCTATAACAATATATTCAACGTTAAGCACAACTTTGTTTGACAGAAAGCTTACAGAAGAAAACATCTATATAAAATCTATATAAAGTCCTGTTTTACAATTATGAAACTCAGGTTTTTGTCCAATAATTTTATAAGCGAGATAACTGCAGGAGATCAAACAGTTGAACAATTGAAAGAATAAACTAATTTCCTTAAGATGGCAGGTTTCCCAAAACCTTCAATCAAAACCTTTTTCAGTTTATGTTTCTTATGATGTTAAAAAAGACAAAACGTGCTTCTCAAAGTAGAATGGGCAATCAAGGGTGAAACCTAAAATTTTCAATATAAGAATAACATAGTGGAACCTCTAATACAATGTTTTAGACTTACTATAATCACCCTAAATTTCAGTAAGGTTTAATTTCATTCTCCATAATTTACCCCACATGCACTCATTATAATAAGCTAAACCCCTGTCAAGAGATTCAGTAAGAAAAAGTCTAAACTCAAGAAATGGGAAAGATAGAGAAAATTCATCTAAATAAGCAATACTAGAAATTATATTCCTGTGGTAATTATACTACATGTTAACCAATGTGCTTAGCAATCGACAATAAACATTCAATAGCGATACCAAGAAATTATCACTAAGCTCCAATCTAAGTTAGAAAACTTAAGAAAGCCAAGAACAGATTATAAGAACCCCTTAACTATCCAGGCCGTTGTGGAGGCTAAACTGCAAACCAGGGAACTAACCATTTGAAGGTTCAAATGCCACTCATGAATGACATAGGCAAGGGACAATGACATTGTCCTAGCAAAAAGGACAATCCTCTTGAGACTGACCATATATTATATGAACAGCACCCAAGCCCTCTCTCCAACCAAGCTAGGACCAGGGAGGAGCAGGCAATGGATGCTGATGACTCAGCAGATAGACCTACAGGCTTCCCCAACCCCCGAACCTTAGCTCACAAGGATGATAAGGTTGTAGACACTAAAGAGTCTGAGCGGGACTCGAACCCCCATCTGGCAATCACCAGGCAGAGACGTTACCGATCAGGCCACAACCACCTCAGATGGGTAATCCCTTGGCAGAAGCTTTGGCAACGCACGTCAAAACATAAAGATGTCTATGGAATTATAGATTTTGGGCAATGATCAGGAAGACTAGATCTACCACAACAGCATCTACTTGAGGGAGTGATATTACCAATCCTTCAAAAAGTGCAAAAAAAGATACTCTTCTGAGTAACTTCAGAGATATAACTTCCTATCTCAAAATATGAAAAGAAATTCACAAAAATATAACAAGAAAGCTCTATATTATCCTTAACAAGCCTTCCTAAATAAACACTTAATATTTTTTATTCAACAATTAATGGAGTATTAACAACCGTTCAAAATGCCAGATCCCTCCCATGAAATTTCACCTAGAAATGCAATTCTTATGTGACAGAGTAACTACTGTATATCCCATGTAAGACATTCAAAGACTGGACTTGAACTCTAATTCACATTAATGAGTAATTAGAACAGTGACGTAGCTATTCCCCCTCCCCCTACCCCGGGCCTCCAAGAGAAGGGGGTCTTCGTAGCAAGTTCAGCAAATAAAAGTTTGTAAAAATACGTTCAAAATTACCAACAACTCAATATTAATAACTTTACTAATAATGATAATTTCAATAATAAAAGGGAGTGGCCTTCTTTACCAACTCGGCTCCACTGCCCACCCCCACCCCCTCCACCCACCCCCCCACCCCCCAAAAAAATGTATCTTCGCCCCTGTCGTGGCCTGGTGGTGGTGTCCTTGTCTGGTGATTCCCAGACTAGGGTTCGAGTCCCGCTAAAACTCACTAGTTCCTTTGGTCGCTGCAGCCTCACCATCCTTGTAAGCTAAGGATTGCGGGTATGGGGGAGCCTATAGCTCTATCTGCTGAGCCATCAGTAGCCATTGCCTCACCCTACTTGGTCCAGCTTGGGTAGAGAGGGGGCTTGAGCGGTAATCATATGTAATATAGTTAGACTCTGGGGCATTGTCATGCTTGATAGGGCAATGTTACTGTCCCTTGCCTGTGCCATTCATGAGCTGGCTTTAAACCTTTAAACCGTGAGTAATCCAAAGGACTAGCACGATACTCCCAGCATCCTAACGTAACTTCGTAGGAGCAACTTTTCAATACGAGACGAGTGCATCGTTGTCATGGCAACCCAACATAGTGAATAAAAAAAACGGGTAAGACCTTAAAAGCCAGGCCATTAGATATTCTCATTACGTACAAAAGGCATACAACAGTCAAAGTGGCCAACGAACTCTTGTATATAATTCATGTCATAGAGGTTTAATAGCCTTTTCCGAAGCCGTCATCAGCAAAATACTCAACTTGATTAAAATCTAAAAAATATACTGGATCAGAATTTGTTCTGTGTTATTCAAAACCCAAAAACTTATTAGTCTTGAGGTAAAAATCAATTTGGTAACTAGGATTGTAGTTTAGTAAATAATAATAATAATAATAATAATATTAATACCAATATTAATAATAATAATAATATTAATACCAATATTAATAATAATAATAATGATAAATAAATAAATAAATAATAATAATAATAAATAAATAAACAAAATAAAAATATAGACGGACGTAAAATGCTAAAAAGGTAACGGCAAATTTCTATGAAAGCAACTAAAGTTTTACTAGTATTTTTTATCTTTTTTTTTATTAATTCAACATTGAAGGTGAATTATAAACCTGTATATCTTTTTAGCCGATTTTAGTCATACAAGGTAAGAAATACCGTCGTTATTTATGATTATATAAAGAAACTACTTTACTTACTGTGCATAAAAGTTCATAAAAGATCTAATTTACCCATAAAGTTGTTGATTTTTGCTTTGTTCTAACAAAAGGTATTTGGGTTACAAAAAAAAAAAAAAAAAAAAAAAAAAAAAAAAAAAAAAAAAAAAAGAACATCTATAGAAAAAACTTACAGCTGCTATTGAACTTGAATTGGTTACAACGTTTTCTACGTTAAATATTTTGATGAATACCGACAAAAGTTACTATTCTTAATAATTTCTGAGAATACGGTTAAATATTTTTACATCTAAAATGATAGTTTAGTCAATGTGTTGTGGAAAAATGGCAAAAAGAAAAAAAAAGAAAAAGATGAGAAACAGACCGTAAAACCCTATTGGCCCAATATAACTGATTTTCAAAATTGCCCCCCCCCCTCTCTCTCTCTCTCTCTCTCTCTCTCTCTCTCTCTCTCTCTCTCTCTCTCTCTCTCTCTCTCTCTCTTTGTGTGTGTGTGTGTGTGTGTGGGAAGAAGAGGAAATAAAAATATATTATAAAAAATCCTTTTTACAGCGCCAGAACCTTAATTGAAAGGACTGTCGGTGAGCACCGAATTTGATTTTACAACAGAGGAAATTGGAGAGAATACGACCATTTAATAAATGTACAGGAGTTTACAATGTTGCTACAAATGAAAGCAAAGTGAATAATTCCCTTAAAATATTTTCCTCATCTTTAGCTACTCTAATATTTGCATTGTAGCTCAAAGTAGTGAGTTTGAAATATTACATGCTTGTAATATACATAAAAAAAAAATATGATGTAGAAACAAATATTATACCTGGTCAGCTCATACCTCTCTGGATATTTCATTACCATCAGATCATCTATTATTATTAGTAGTAGTAGTAGTAGTAGTAGTAGCAGTAGGTTGATGACAATGATGAGCATTATTATTATTATTACTATTACTAGCTTAGTCACAACACTAATTGGAAAAGCAGGATACTATAAGCCCAAGTAAGGGGAAAAAGAAAATAGTTAGATGAGAAGTAATGAATAATTAATATAAAATACCTTAATATCAGTTATACCATCCTGAAAAATGACTGAATTTCAGTAACAGCATTACTGTATTATCATATATATTTTGCTTACACCCACCTTGAGAAGTGAATATATTTGAGCTAAAACGTAGCAGTTTTCAAGCTTAAAATGAAACGAGTACAATCTTAGCAAAACTAAAACTATTACTAACAGCTTTCTTGTCCTCTCTCTCTCTCTCTCTCTCTCTCTCTCTCTCTCTCTCTCTCTCTCTCTCTCTCTCTCTCTCTCTCTCTTTATAGTTTATATATGACTTATCTGTTTTTGACGTTAATAGTTTATATAGGACATATCTGTTTTGACGTTGTTACTGTTTTAGAATAATTTATTGTTAACTTGTTCTCATCATTTATTTATTTCCTTATTTCCTTTCCTCACTGGGCTATTTTCCACTATTGGAGCCCTTGGGCTTATAGCATCTTGCTTTTCCAACTAGGGTTGTAGCTTGGCTGGTAATAATAACAATAATAATAATTCCTGAGAACTCAAGGTACCCGCAAGGCCTGTTGAAAGTGTACAAGGCGCCAGTAAGATGAAAACCGAGAGGCGAGGTGAATCCAACTGAACTTTATTAAACAGACATAGAGCT
>NC_090759.1:24581703-24591703 GCF_036898095.1 Palaemon carinicauda
TGTTTCGGACCTATGCGCTTTATATTCTCATATGTGCATATACCAAAGGGATAATAAACTACTTGAATTATATGCTTAGACTATACCTGCACAATTACCTGGAATGTTTCGGACCTATGCGCTTTATATTCTCATATGTGCATATACCAAAGGGATAATAAACTACTTGAATTATATGCTTAGACTATACCTGCACAATTACCTGGAATGTTTCGGACCTATGCGCTTTATATTCTCATATGTGCATATACCAAAGGGATAATAAACTACTTGAATTATATGCTTAGACTATACCTGCACAATTACCTGGAATGTTTCGGACCTATGCGCTTTATATTCTCATATGTGCATATACCAAAGGGATAATAAACTACTTGAATTATATGCTTAGGCTATACCTGCATAATTACCTGGAATGTTTCGGACCTACCTGCAGTATAACTCATAAGTGCCCTTACCTAGAAGGGTTCGAAACTAATTGCTATATAAGGTCGTATGTATATAGACCAGAAATACTTAGATCTTACTCAAAGTCTAAGCTCCATATAGTACATATACACCTGGATGGATTCAAGCGTAATTGCAGGAAAAGCTTATAAGTGTTTTCCCGTGCTATTCATCCAGGCGCGTCAACACTTTAGTAACATATTGGTGATCTAAATTAAATGCAATGATCATAAGAGTAAGAACTCTCATTGCATACATATTCCCTCACTCCTTCTGTACTTTGGCGTTAAAGAAACGAGCAATCATACATTTTCCCTTACTTCTTTTGTAATTTGACGTTACAGAAACGAGCAAGCATACATTTTCCCTTACTTCTTTTGTAATTTGACGTTACAGAAACGAGCAAGCATACATTTTCCCTTACTTCTTTTGTAATTTGACATTACAGAAACGAGCAAGCATACATACTCCCTCACTTCTTCTGTACTTTGACGTTACAGAAACGAGCAAGCATACATTTTCCCTCACTTCTTTTGTAATTTGACGTTACAGAAACGAGCAAGCATACATACTCCCTCACTTCTTCTGTACTTTGACGTTACAGAAACGAGCAAGCATACATTTTCCCTTACTTCTTTTGTAATTTGACGTTACAGAAACGAGCAAGCAACGTTACAGAAACGAGCAAGCATGCATACTCCCACACTTCTGTACTCTGACGTTACAGAAACGAGCAAGCATACATACTCCCTAACTTCTTCTGAACTTTCACGGTACAGAAACAAGCAAGCATACATTCTCCCTCACTTCTTCTAAACTTTGACGTTACAGAAACGAGTAAGCATACATACTCCCTCACTTCTTCTGAACTTTGACGCTACAAAAACGAGCAAGCATACATACTAACTCACTTCTGAACTTTCACGTTACAGAATCGAGCAAGCATACATACAGTACTCCTTTACTTCCTCTAAACTTTGACGTTACAAAATGAGCAAGCATACATACTCTCTTACTTCTTCTGAACTTTGACGTTACAGAAACGAGCAAGCATACATACTCCTTCACTTCTGTACTTTGACGTTACAGAAACAAGCAAGCATACATACTCCCTCACTTCTTCTAAACTTTGATGTTACAGAAACGAGCAAGCATACATACTCCCTCACTTCTTCTGAACTTTCACGTTCCAGAAACGAGCAAGCATACATACTCCCTCACTTCTTCTGAACTTTGACGCTACAAAAACGAGCAAGCATACATACTAACTCACTTCTGAACTTTCACGTTACAGAATCGAGCAAGCATACATACAGTACTCCTTCACTTCCTCTAAACTTTGACGTTACAAAATGAGCAAGCATACATACTCTCTTACTTCTTCTGAACTTTGACGTTATAGAAACGAGCAAGCATACATACTCCCTCACTTCTGTACTTTGCCGTTACAGAAAAGAGCAAGCATACATACTCCCTCACTTCTTCCGAATATTGACGTTACAGAAATGAGCAAGCATACATACTACCTCACTACTTCTGTACTTTGACGTTACAGAAACAAGCAAGCATACATACTCCCACACTTCTTCTGTACTTTGACGTTACAGAAACGAGCACACATACATACTCCCACACTTCTTCTGTACTTTGACGTTACAGAAACGAGCAAGCATTCATATTCCCTCACTTCTTCCGGACTTTGACGTTACAGAAATGAGCAAGCATACATACTCCCTCACTTCTTCTGTACTTTGACGTTACAGATAAGAGCAAACATACACACTCCCCCACTTCTTCTAAACTTTGACGTTACAGAAACGAGAAAGCATACATACTCCCTCACTTCTGTACTTTGACGTTACAGAAACGAGCAAACATACATACTCCCTCACTTCTTCTAAACTTTGACGTTACTGAAACGAGAAAGCATTCATACTCCCTCACTTCTGAACTTTGACGTTACAGAAACGAGCAAGTATACATACTTCCTTACTTCTGAACTTTGATGTTACAGAAAAAAGCAAGCATACATACTCCCTAACTTCTTCTGAACTTTGACATTACAGAAACAAGCAAGCATACATACTCCCACACTTCTTCTGTACTTTGACGTTACAGAAACGAGCAAGCATTCATATTCCCCCACTTCTTCCGAACTTTGACGTTATAGAAATGAGCAAGCATACATACTCCCTCACTTCTTCTGTACTTTGACGTTACAGAAAAGAGCAAACATACCCACTCCCCCACTTCATCTAAACTTTGACGTTACAGAAACGAGAAAGCATACATACTCCCTCACTTCTGTACTTTGACGTTACAGAAACGAGTAAGCATACATACTCCCCACTTCTTCTAAACTTTGACGTTACTGAAACGAGAAAGCATTCACACTTCCTCATTTCTAAACTTTGACATTACAGAACGAGCAAGCATAGATACTTCTCACTTCTGAACTTTGACGTTACAGAAACGAGCAAGCATACATAATAACTCACTTCTTCTGAACTTTGATGTCACAGAAACAAGAAAGCATACATACTCCCTCACTTCCTCTGAACTTTGACGTTACAGAAGCGAGCAATACATACTCCCTCACTTCTTTTGAACTTAATATACATACTCTCTAACTTCTTCTGAACTTTGACGTTACAGAAACGAGCAAACATACATACTCCCTCTCTTTTTCTGAACTTTGACGTTACAGAAACGAGCTAGCATACATACTCCCTCACTTCCTCTGAACTTTGACGTTACAGAAACGAGCAAGCATACATACTCCCTCACTTCCTCTGAACTTTCACGTTACAGAAACGAGCAAGCATACATACTCCCTCACTTCCTCTGAACTTTCACGTTACAGAAACGAGCGTTCATACATACTCCCTCACTCTTCTGAACTTTGACGTTACAGAAACGAGCGTTCATACATACTCCCTTACTTCCTCTAAACTTTGACGTTACAGAAACTAGCAAGCATACATACTCCCTCACTTCTTCTATACTTTGACGTTACAGAAACGAGCATTCAGTAAATTTATCTCACCTCTTAATTTACGTATCAGGCGCTACAGAAATAAAAAATTTTAGATTCTGGTGCATTATTTAGTTCTTACTCCCAGTCCCAAAAATACGTTTAATCCTCCCCGCTAACAAATAGCTTTATTCATATTCAGTCAAAGTATCTCCTATTTTGAAAATATACATATATCTTTACTATTCTATCTATCCAATAAAGACACCAAAAAAATATTAATCTTCATCCCCTCTTATCTTTCGCATAAATATATTGCACAGAAAGTAGTGACTACAAAAAAAGAAAGAAAAAAAAACTGGCATAGCGACTCAGACATTAGTTGGAAGAGAGAGAGAGAGAGAGAGAGAGAGAGAGAGAGAGAGAGAGAGAGAGAGAGAGAGAGAGAGAGAGAGAGAGAGAGAGCGTGTACACGTTTCCCCGAAATGTCGATGTGATATTTGGAGAGAAAATAGGGGCAGGTATTTCGAAAGGGGAAACGCTCCATAAGCCAAAGGGGATATTTTGATTATCTGGGAGGTGGACATCCATCACAGGGTAAGTATAAAGACACCTGTAGTAATAAAATGGACAATCTAGTCTGTCGTCATGCAATAATTCAGCGTGAGTCAATAAGAGGAGCGCCCTTTCAATTCTGTAATTGAACAGAAATATATTTCAAATAAAAGAAATTTAACCCTTATATAAAATAAAAACTAGCAGCGGTAAAGAATTATACACTGTTAGAAAAAGAAACTGTAATTTTAATGGGAAAATCTTCGTAAAAATATACTGTTCTCAACCGTATTTCAGTAAAATATATGCGACCGTAATTTTACCTTACTATGTTATTATCTTTTACAGGTAATATCACTGCTTTACGTAAATATATCAGTTTTTGAAACGGTAAAAATCCTGGAATAAATGTTGCCAGACATTTACCGTTTTTTAATGCAAATTTTTAACAGGGTAATAGAAAATAAATAATAAATCTTTAAATTTACACAATTTTTTTAGAATAGATGAAAAATAAGCTGAATGAAGAGTGTTTCGAAAAAAAAAATAATCCTATTAAAAAGAGAACTTTTGAGGTGAAACATTTAATCCGTACTATCAAATTTAGGATGAAAATAGATTTATGATTAGACTTAGCAATAAATATTCTCGGGGAAGGATCTTTGAATATGATACAAATTTTTAGACGGAAAGAGCGAGTAAGCAAGACATTAAACGGGCGGCCCCCCCCCCCCCCCCAAGGGAATATCATCCAATAGGCAATTGTTTTACTAAAAGATATTAGGCATATTTATATTCATACACACATATCCATTTATATACTGTACGCATATATACTATATAATATATATATATATATATATATATATATATATACATATATATATATATATATATATATATAGATATAGATATAGATATAGATATAGATATATATATATATATATATATATATATATATATATATATATATATATATATATATATAAAACGATACAAAAACTATCCAGTATGAGATGGTCTAAAATATAATCAGACACCATCAGTGTTTTATATAGCAGACATTTGAAACTCGCACTTTTAACATTTTATTGAAGGTAGGCCAACCATTAAATTGCTTTTAAGGCTTCATACACACACACACACACCCCTCAAATTTTGAGCACCTGTATATTTAGAAAGTGCAGAATTGACGTTTAAAATATAATTAAGGTAAATAACAAGCAAAGAGAACCCAATTGTATAATTCCACTCGGGAAAGATGGACTTTAATTGATTACGAGATATCCATTTGGTCTATATTTTTAATTTCAATTTCTTCTGGTGAAGAAGTAACCAAACCTGATGTGTTCTAAAAAGTGACAGTCATCAGCTCAACCTCTTTAACAAGAGATAGTACCCATAGATGATGGCTATCTGCTGAATTAGACTTCCGAAATAGTACATGTAACAGACTATTTCATTTCCAGGCATTGACGCCGATATCGTTTGTTATCATTATTATTATTATTATTATTATTATTATTATTATTATTATTATTATTATTATTATTATTATTATTATTATTATTATTATTATTACAAGCTAGGCTATATCCATATTTGGAAAAGCAATATGCGTTAAGCCAAAATGCTCCAACAGGGAAAAATAACCCAGTGAGGAAAGAAAATAAGGAAATAAACAATCTACAAGAGAAGAATAAACAATCTAAATAAAATATTTTGAGAACAGTAACATTAAATCAGGTCCTTCCCAAGCAAACCATAAACACTTAAAAAAAAAAAAAACAAGAGAAAGAGAATTAAGATAGAGAGTAAATTAGGAACGAGATTAAATTCAATCTACTTTTATTCTTTATAATAAACGATATCAGCCTCAATGACCTTGGATGTCATGATGCAAGAAAACTAAAATTCAATTAATCATTTCGAGGAGTCACTCTTTGTAAAAATGTTACAGACACATTGTGAATTTCTTTGGATCGCACCAGCCACCCATTGAGATACTACCGCCAGAGTTATGGGGTCTTTTGACTGGCTTGGCAGTACTACATTGTATCCTTCTCACTGGTTACAGTTCATCCCCCCCCCCCCCCACACACACAGCTAATAGTCTGACCTATTCCTTACTTATTCTCCTCTGTCCTCATACACCTGACAACACTGAGATTACCAAACAATTCTTCTTCACCCAAGGGGATGCTGCACTGTAATTGTTCAGTGGCCACTTTCCTCTTGTTAAGGGTAGAAGAGACTCTTCAGCTATGGTCAGCAGCTCTTCTAGGAGAAGGGCACTTCAATATCAAACCATTGTTCTCTAGTCTTGGGTAGTGCCATAGCCTCTGTACTAAGGTCTTCCCCCGTCTTGGATTAGAGTTCTCTTACTTGATACACTTGGGCAAGCCATTTTGTCCTGTTTCTCTCCCTCTTGTTCTGTTAAAGGTTTTATAGTTTATAAAGAAGATAGTTATTTCAATGTTGTTATACTCTTCTTAAAAATTTTATTTTGACTTATTTCCTTTCCTCACTGGGCTATTTTTCCTGTTGGATTCCTTGGGCTTATAGCACCCTGCTTTTCCAACTAAGGTTGTAGCTTAGCAAGTAATAATAATAATAATAATAATAATAATAATAATAATAATACAATTCACTAATGGTGATATAAAATTGTGTGATCTTTCTGTAACCTTATTCTCTCTTGCTTTAATGTTTGAACTCCTCATATTTCCCCTTATGAGTACTTCGTGTGTTGAAGAAAATATATTCATATTAACGCTTGGAGAAGTTTAAGGCTTCACGCGTGGAATTCATTCGACAAAACCTTCAACCAGAGTACCTAAAGCCCAACAGCTTCAGAACTTTCTCTGAATTCTGCCTCCAACAAAAGTTTATTTTCACTTCGCATTGTAAGCGATATCGCCCACTGCACTTGCTTTAATATGCATGAGCTTCATAAATGTATATACAGTCGTAGTTATATATCAACTTTGTGAGTTACGAGCCTAGCATCGGAGGTAACTTATTTCCTTTTCTATTATTTCTACTATTCTTTGTCTTGCAAGACTCCAAATTACAGTATTACTATTGGATATTCACTACTATCTAGATTTTTGTGAATTACTGCTTTAAAAAGACTTTGGATAGACATTCTCTAGCTATTTTTTTTTATTTCAGTGATGAGTCTTCATGCGAAATTAGGATATAAGTTGACTATACAACAACAGCAACAATAATAAATATAGCTGTTTCCAGTCCACACATGTACTTAGTCATGTCAGGAATTTGTCCCTTTTCATCACCTCGCTAGTCACTGCGGATTGATGATAGTGGGAGATTTTTGTCTGATGGATCACAGCAAACCAACCGAGTATGAGGGGCCCTGACTAGTACAGCTTTGCTGTTCATTGCAATACACAAACCCTTTCACCACGTTATGGTAATACAAAAAAGGCAGACGTACAGAAACTAGTGCGAGTGCTGTGGAGAAATTTCAATTCTAGCAGTAGAATGGAATAAGCATATTGGTCAAACCTGAAAAGGAAAATGTTAGAGGTATGGCACTCAATGAAAGAATATCGTGAATGAAAATTAACTAAAGGAAAACGGCACTAGGCACTGAATGAGTTAATTTACTTCTCCAGAGAGAGAGAGAGAGAGAGAGAGAGAGAGAGAGAGAGAGAGAGAGAGAGATTCACTCATGAATAAATGGAGAGAAAGATTCACTCATTAATAAATGGAGAAAGAAAGAGATTCACTCATGAATAAATGGAGAGAGAGAGAGAGAGAGAGAGAGAGAGAGAGAGAGAGAGAGAGAGAGAGAGAGAGAGATTCCCTCATGAACAAATGGAGAGAGGTGAGGAACATAGTAGATATTCGTATTCGATCAGGCATTTAACAAAGCAAATTGAGAAGAAATTTCAGTTACCATCATCATTACTAGCAGGATGCTATAAGCCCAATGACTCCAACGGGGAAAATAGCCCAGTGAGGATAGCTAACAAGGAAATAAACTACAAGAGAAGTAATGATCAATTAAAATAAAATATTTCAAGAAGAGTAACATTTAAATAGAGATTTAATATATAAACTATAAAAACTTG
This sequence comes from Palaemon carinicauda, assembly GCF_036898095.1. NCBI lineage: Eukaryota > Metazoa > Arthropoda > Malacostraca > Decapoda > Palaemonidae > Palaemon > Palaemon carinicauda. The sequence goes on from NC_090759.1 coordinate 24,589,780, forward strand.
AAAAAAAAGACGAAGAAAACTACGATAGAATAATGTGTCCCAGTGTACCCTCAAGCAAGAAAACAATTTAGCAGGTAGAAAATGATTTTACTTGGGTTTTTTAAATTCTCCTTTAAAGTATTACAATCCGATTTTTATTCTACATTGTGGGATTTCCCTTTTATCGTTTTGCGAATAAGAAGTCGGCAAATAACCAAAACTAAAGGGGCACTCAGTAAAGCGTAGACCTCCACTGCGGCAGCGTATTTCTTGACCTTTTGCTCGACCTTGACCTGTGACCTTAACATGAATTAATTGGCATGGATTTTCGTAAACTCAAATATGAACAAAGTTTGAAGTCTCTGTGACAAAGATGTCCAAACTTATGGCTGATTACGTGAATTGGACATTTTGCTTGACCGTGACCTTGACCTTGATCTTCCTAAATTTAATCATTTCCAGCTTTTTACACATCAGTTAATCCTTGCAAGTTTTACTACTCTACGATTAAAATTGTGGGCAGGAAGCTGTTCACAAACAAATACCCACACACACACAAACACACAAACAAACATGGGCAAAAGCATAACCGCCACCATTCCTGTACAATCTTCAATCGGTTTTTTTTTTTGGGGGGGGCCCCCAAAAAAAAAAAAAAAAAAAAAAAAAATTGAAAATGGAAATGATTTCCATTGTAAAATGTTCCATTCGTTTGAAAGGAAAAATAAAATATAACGAGGAACTCATTATTCGTTTAATTTTTTTTTTCAGCGTTTTTTCCTTTAATATCACAGAAGAATAATAACACGAGCAAAACTGGCGATGTCGTATTTTCGAATTGTATAGAACGAAGTACTGAATTGTTACAGAAAGTAAGCTCATACATAATCAGTCAACTTTAAAAAATAGAAATAAATGTAATGACTATATACTCTCCCTTTTACATATAGTGGTTAAATGATTAATAAATATATGTCCCTATGGTTACGTGTATGTGTACATCAATGTACACGAATATAAAAATGTAAAGCAAATTAACAAACGTGTAAGCGTATGCTATATTGTCGATAATACTCTAGCATACTCACACTATTCATATTGTATGTAATGGTAAAAAAAAAAAAAAAAAAAAAGAAAAAAAAAGCTTTAGATTTTTTTTCTCCATACCATGGACCTAAAATCGCAAAAGAGAAATTAAAAATCCCTTTTACTCACAAGCAATAATGATCTAAAAATCAGGAATGCCTAATTGACATATTTAGGTACTAACTCTCCTAGATGATTAATAATCAATTCTAGATCAGCTACTGTCCCAGAACCAAACCTAGAGGGGCACTCAGTAGAGAGCAGACCTCCACCGCGGCAGCTTATTTCTCAGACTTTTGGTTGACCTTCACCTTGACCTTCGATCTTGACATGTATTAATTGGCGTTGTTTTTCATATAGTCAAATATGAACCAAGTTTGAAGTGTCTGTGACAATGATGCCCAAACTTATAGCTGATTACGTGAATTGGACATTTTGCCTGACCGTGACCTTCCCAAATTTAATAATTTCCAGCTTTTTACATAAGTTAATCCGTGCAAGTTTCATTACTCTACGATTAAAACTGTGACTAGGAAGCTGTTCATGAACACACAAACAGGGGCGAAAACATAACCTCCTTCCAACTTCGTTTGCGAAGTTAATTAAAAAATTCGGTTGCTTAAAACTTTGAATACACAAAACAGTTCTAAACTCTTTGTTCTTCAATTAATAATCTTCGTGTATACCTTCACTAAACTAGACAGAAATTGCGTATCTTACCATGTTTGATTATTTTTTAAAGAATGTCGCTTTCATGCTAAAGGATGCTTACGGACGAAAAAAAAGGTTATAGTTTTTAAGTTGGATCTGGAAGCAACTAACTTATCGTGTTGTTCGTGTGTGTGTGTGTGTATATATA
>NC_090759.1:24599203-24604203 GCF_036898095.1 Palaemon carinicauda
TCGCAGAGAAAATAACTAAAAATCCCTGAGATGACAACCAAACAAGGTTGTTCGCTCGTTCAAGATTGGCCATAGCTTGTCTCAGTGCAGGGTCATAAGCCAATGGAATGTTAATTGTACCTCTCGCTTTAGGAAGGACATAATGGTGGTCTAAAAATTAACAGTTGGATTTTAGGTGTTTAAATGTGAGAGTTGAATAAAATTTAAATTTTTTAGCAGATTGCTTGGCCCTCCTTGGTCCTAGGCTTGGGTGGAGAGGGGGCTTGGGCGCTGATCATGTGTATATATGGTCAGTCTCTTGGGCATTGTCCTGTCACTGTCACTTGCCTCTGCTATTCATGAGCAGGCTTTAAAACCTTTAATGGAACTGTTTAGTAGTGAAATATTGGATTAATGCAACACTTACAGGTTAAACCACCACTTGTTTCCAATGGGAGGGATAGATGCAGCTACTAAAGATTGAGCAAAATATATATTCATGGCAAGCAATAGAAGTACTACATATACACCGGAAAATTGATGAATACCGAACTTATTAATTTTGTCCATCCTTACTCTTTTAATGATATAAAACTTAGGAACGACAAGTTTAGGGATACATCTGCCAACGAGCTTCTTTAATCACTGAGCTTAAGAGTAAATATCTATAAAATGTTGTTATTGATATTCAGTTTTCAAAATAACCTTTCAATTAAACACAGAACACTAAAAGTAAGACGGGACTTTTTAAATAAAACATCAAATAATGGTTTTTCATTAAACCGTACTCTCAATGCTACTAAAGTTTAATAATTGTATCATAACAACTTAGCATTTCTGTATAAAAGCAAAATCGATGTAATGAGGACAATTGACATAAGAAAAATGGTTTGTTCAGAAAGTAATATCACGGTCGTGGTATTCGATAGAAAGGTACACTTTCTGTCTCTCAAAGACAATTATGATTTGTTATAATAAATCATACAGATACAAAAACTATATTTTCAAAACGCTGTAACAAATAGGCCTATAACTACCCACATAGAGAGGTGAGCAGATTGTCCTGAACAAATGAGGTCTCCAATAAAAATATTCAATTTCTAAGTCAAAACACATTCAATACGCATAATATCGTCAATACTGACAGTTTTGGGGTGAAAAAGTCTTTTGGTTTTTGCTGATCAAATTTGTAACTGATAAAAATAAATTTTAATTTCATCATTGAAGCGTCTGGCTATGTCTTTCCACAAATGTTTCTCCAAAAGGAATCTTGACTAAAAAATCAGAGCACATTGGAATAGCCAATGAATATATTGATCTTGTAAACTCAATTTCCCATGTTATTAAACCAAATGGAGGACTTCTCGCCAAAAGACGTAGGCAAGGATTAAAAATCCACGAAGAAAACACAAAAACGCCTTCACCAATCATTCATCATACTGATCTACTTATTTGTATCAACACTAAACCCCTACCAGGTAAGTCACGAAGGGCCGCATTTTTTAAGAAAAATAAGTTTTTCTGGTGCCTTATTAAAAAAAAAAAGAAAACTAGCTCCATATTCGAAAAAAACTTTCTGGTAGCTTATTAAAAAAATGTTAGCTCCATATTAAAATAGAATGTTATCTCCCTATTCGAAAAAAAAATTCAGGTACCTTATTAAAAATAATGTTAGTCCCATATACGAAAAAAAAATTGTTTGGTGGTATCTTCTAAAGAAAAAAAATGTTTTTCTGGTAGCTTATTAAAAAGAATTGTTTGCTCCATATTAAAAAACGTATGTCATCTCCATATCAAAAAAACTTATACATGTAGATTTTATTCGAAAAAAGAATGTTTAAATACCCTTTGTTTAAACGGACATCAGTCCAAACAATATTCTCCCTCATTCTTTCACGGTGAATTTATGCAAATAGAAAAAAGAAACCCCCAAGAGACAGACATCCCACAGCGCAACGGTAGTGTCCACGAGGTAGGTGGAAATGTTGAGATAATTCAGATAGGCCATTAGCCCCGGGAGGTCCCACCATTAATATCGACCCTATTCATTATCAACTCTAACCATCACTCGGTAGAACTGTCTCATCCCCTATCCACTGTCAGTGTTGCCACTGGATCCGCCTAAGAATTCCGCCTGCTAAGGAAAACGGCCTAAACGCTGTGGTACCGAAAACCATTAAATCATTCACCAAATTAAACCAAATAGAATCATAATTTCTATACTAGTTCAAAATACAACACAGATTATTATTATTATTATTATTATTATTATTATTATTATTATTATTATTAAGCTACAACCCTAGTTGGAAAAGCAGGATACTAAGTATAAGGCCAAGGGCTTCAACAGGGAAAATAGCCCAGTGAGGAAAGGAAACAAGGAAAAATAAAATATTCTAAGAATAGTATCTTTAAACTAATATCTCCTATATTAACTATAAAAACTAACAAGACAAGAGGAAGAGAAGATAGAACAGTGTGCCCGAGTGTACCCTCAAGCAAGAGACATAAAAATATAGACCATATTATAAATATAAAACAGATTTATATGCAAAAAAAAAAAATGTTTTAACAATGCGGAAATATTTTCCGCTTCAGAGTAAAACAGGAATCGGAAATTGTAATGATGGAGATCCCTCTCTAGGTTTATTTTTCCGTCATTAGCCCCCAAATTCCGCACTTTGGCAACACTGCCTCTGTTCTCCTCTCATTTCAACTACCTCCACCATTGCCTGTGTTCGTCGGTAAATCCTTTCTCTGTATATGACGTCGGGTTGCCATGAAATTCGTCACTTAATAGTGGACGCGACCCGTCAAAAATGACAGCCTAACAATTAGATATGCACATATTTAACCCGTCCCACCGCCTCCCCCTTTCCTAGCTACAACACGGCAGTTGTGATTTCTCAGTGTACCTCTCGGTGTAACCCCTCTCACCACGGTATTATTATATCCTTTGCCACTTCCCTAGAGGCATTAAGAGACGGAGTAATTAACGTTTTTGAGTAGCATTATTGAACGGAATTTACCCAGTTAAGACAATGCTATAAATGCTTAGGCTACACCAACCAAAGACTCCCTCTAAGCACTTAACTTTCCAACCGATTTCACAGGTGTATCTACACTCAAAACAGCATTATCAACCACAGAAAATATTCCTGATATTACAATTCACCAAGTTATATAAAAAAAAAAATCTGCAAAACCACTGAACTCGAGTAACACTATTTTATTATCCAATCTACTTTAAAGAAATCGCGTGACAACGGATAATAAACCGCTACGGAAATACTGTAATATCTCAGCCTAATTAAATCATTCTCATCATAGGTTGTCATTAACAGTGCGGAACTGCGACAAACTCAATTCTGGCTTCTGCAAATTGAAGACCGAGGTGTGAAAGATTGGGCAATAATTCTTTTAAAAAGGTGTGCTTTTAGCCACAATGACTGACAAAATCTATCGTTCGCAAGCACCCCTCTGTTCTGTTGCAAGGTTGCCATGACTGGTGAAAATTATAATACTTCACGTCAATGGATGTATTATTTCGTTACACGTTGTACTAAATCCGCGAAGTTAATTAATTTTGTGGGAAATCATTGAATAAAATTCGTCGGCTGTGATATGACCCAATTTACATTTTTTTTTTTTTTTGGATAGGATTAGTTGACCATGATTTACCACAAAAAAAAATAATAAAAGAAAAAACAGGAAATGGTGGGAACAGAATTTAACATTATTGTAGAAGAAAACTATTTTTGGCAAGGGTATTTTATGTCTATGGCAAGCATAGAATTTGGGTTATCTAATGGAGAGAGAGAGAGAGAGAGACCCAACACTGCATGGCAAAAGAGACCCAACACTATACGGTAACTTAAAGAGACCCAACGCTATACGGTAACTTAAAAGAGACCCAACGTTATATGGTAACTTAGAGACCTAACGTTATATGGCAACTAAGAGAGTCCCAACACTAAATGGCAACTTAGAGACAATGCTATATGGCAATTTAGAGACCCAATGTTAGATGGCAACTTAGAAACTCAATGCTATATGGCAACTTCGAGACCCAACGCTGCATGGCAACTTAGAAACCCAACGCTAAATGGCAACTTAGAAACCCAACGGTAAATGGCAACTTAGAGAGACCTAACGCTAGATAGTAACTTGGAGACACCCAACGCTATATGGCAACTTAGAGAGATCCAAGTTGTATGGCAACTAAGAGAGTCCCAACACTATAAGGCAACTTAGAGACAATGCTATATGGCAACTTAGAGGGACCCAACGCTACATGGCAACTTCGTGACCATATGTTATATGGCAATTTAGAGACCCCAACATTATATGGCAAATAAGAGAGTCCCAACGCTAGATGTCAACTTAACGACCCAATGTTGTGTGGCAACTTAAAAACCCAACGCTAAATGACAACTTAGAAACCCAACGGTTAATGGCAACTTAGAGAGACCTAACGCTAGATAGTAACTTAGAGACACCCAACGCTATATGGCAACTTGGAGAGATCCAACGTTATATGGCAACCTAAGAGAAATCCAACACTATATGGCAACTTAGACGCACCGCTATATGGCAGCTTAAGAGAAATCCAACACTATATGGCAACTCAGGCAGCTAGAAGGCAGCTTAGAGACAATGCTAGATGGCATCTTGGAGAGACCAACTTAGACCCAACGCTATAAGGAGAGAGAGAAAGAGAGAGAGAGAGAGAGAGAGAGAGAGAGAGAGAGAGAGACCCAACCTAAATGACAACTTCTACCAAAAGAGAGAGAGAGAGAGAGAGAGAGAGAGAGAGAGACCCAATGCCATAAGACAACTTAGAGACCCAATGCTATATGGCAACTTGAAAAGAGAGAGAGAGAGAGAGAGAGAGAGAGAGAGAGAGACATAGCAGGTCTGCTATCAAATATGAAATCCCTCTGAACTATTCACTGCTCCATCCAATAAGTAAAGCCTAACAGACGGACCAAATACTTAAGCCATCTCGACAACAGAATGAA
>NC_090759.1:24619203-24621564 GCF_036898095.1 Palaemon carinicauda
CAATACAGTTATCTTGGCACTCGAATACTGCTTCATATACGATTAATTACGTCGTAATCAACCGACTGACAGAGTTGCTTTCCCGCTTCTTCTGTTCCTGGCAGGAAACTTCAACATGATGCGGAAGACACAAGTGGGGGTTTTAAAAACTGTATCTGATTGGTGTTTGTCGCCTACTCGAAATGTTAATCGCCTGCTAATTGGTTACAACGCCTTGACTCAAAAGTGGGCGGAGCTTATGGTGGCCTGTTGGTTGGAGACACCTGCCACTGGAAACCCAAAGAGCTTGACGATTTCGCCGGTTACATATTGTCTTAATTAGTGTCGTGTTAATATTTCGATTAAATTTGTGTATCGTGCGGATAATACGCGTTATTTGGCGTAGATAAATGCGCTGTTCCGTTATCGGAAGACCTATCAACTGGAGAAAGGAAGAGGTTTTCTCCAGCAAACATTCCGTTATCCTAGAGGAAAAGGTTAGTCATTTGGTGAATGCTTTTTTTTATTGTGTTACCCGATGTGGACGATAAACCATTTTTTATCGTTTAGTATTCTGCTATGGTGATTTATTGGAAGGCTCCGACACTACGTTTCTTCAGGATAGTGGTAATGTCTAAGATGGTCTCTTAAGACAAATAATAGATGACTGATGTATGGTAGAAAACAGTTGACCATCGTAATTATTTCCCTGCACCGTAAGTTGGCCACACGAATTATCCCTTTATAATTGTATGGTGCCGGGAGCCCCTTCCTCACTTGTTGCATATGGTAGATAAAAACAAGGGTATCGACTTTTTGTTCAATTGGTGGTTGGCTTTCTAAAGAAATGAGGTTGGTTTCACGGTTGGTAGGTTCCGTATTCTTGGCATTTATTTAGATATGTGATGTGAGCGTTTGTGTGTTATGTATGAGATGAATAGGATTCGACATGTGTATATAGTTCGAGCATGTGGCAATATTTGTACCGTTGTGGGTTTGCCTTTTTAAAATGACTGTTATTCATGTCACGACGGTGTTTAATTTACTTCGTTTTTGTAAACTATATTAAGTAGTCGAACGCATTATTCAATAGAGCTATTACATAAATATTATTTCACAAATAACAATGGACTGATTTTTGTTTTGTTTTATTTAAGTTTTTATAGTTTATATAGGAAATTTTTTAATGTTACTGTTCTTAGAATATTTTATTTTTCCTTGTTTCCATTCCTCACTGGGCTATTTAACCTGTTAGAGCCCCTTGGCTTATAGCATCCTGCTCTTCCAAATAGGGTTGTAGCTTAGTAAGTAATAATAATAATAATAATAATAATAATTAGGCCTACTATTATTATTATTATTATTATTATTATTATTATTATTATAAGTGAAGTTGTTGAAATATTATTGATGTCTTCAATATTGTGATTTTTCTCAAACTGTATAATTGTAAACTTTTCCGAATCGCATTCCGAATGCCAGACGTTCTAGGCTTGCTCAATCCTGGTAGTCTCTATTTGAGGGAGTTATAGACCTATCTGCTGGTAAATTACCAGTCATTGCTTGGTTAAAGTGGATATTGGGGAGCTGTTCACATGTAACCAATATGTAGTGGTCACTAGGTATTTTTTTTTCTTTTTTTCTTTTTTATTTGCCCCTTGCATCTACTGTTATGAATGACGTTTAATTCTATAGAACTTTCACCATATTAACCGACTAGCTTATATTATAAACCTATAATGGAATGCCTTTAACACCCACTCTCATTTATCATTCCTCATTATTTTAATGCACTTTGATTCCTATCTTATATAGTACTACTCTAATGCAGCCGAATTATACTAGTTTACGACTATTTATAACTCCAGAACACCTCCAGAATGTGTTATAACCTTATCCATTATAATTGCATTTCATTGTAGGTCACAGTTCATTTTAACAGGTTATTTTTTCTATTTATTAGTACGCAACGTGCACACACTAGTTGCACGGAGCCTCTATGATACGGGACTAGTTAAGTAGCCTCTATTGCTAGCAACAAGTTAACCTACGGCTGGAAATTTGGCGGGAAAGAATTTTCAGACAGTAGCTGTAAATTGTGCAGTGGCATGTATGCAGCTGTTAATAATGCAGTTGTAGTGTTTTTTTTTTTTTTTTTTTTTTTTTTTTTTTTTTTTTTTTTTTTTATCTTTCTATGTAATTTATTTTTGTATATATATATATATATATATATATATATATATATATATATATATATATATATATATATATATATTGTGTGTGTGTATAGTCCTCTGACATGTCCTTCCAAATGTCTGTTTATGGTCTTTCAATACCAGTTTATACCCAAAAATTATTTTAGTTCGTCAATTCGTCGTCTTC
>NC_090759.1:24622064-24624564 GCF_036898095.1 Palaemon carinicauda
ATGTGTGTGTGTGTATAAATATATATATATATATGTGTATATATATATATATATATATATATATATATATATATATATATATATATATATATATATATATATATATATATAATCCAGACACTTGCTCTATTAATACGGGAGATAAGCATTAATCCGTTCCTCAAGTCTCTTCGTATTTATCCTTTACAGATGAATTGTGAATGAACTATCTGGGTAGTTGAACTTCCATAACATTTGATCCTTTAAACATATATGCACAAAAGGCTCGTCATCAGCCTATCGAATAGCTCCACACATATCGTACTATACCACCCGGTCTTGCATACACACTATATGTATTTGCATGTATGTATTATGTATGTGTGTGTTTTCATGTACACATTGACCTAGGAAGCCAACGCTCTGTGCGATAGGGGTTAAGCCTCACAGTACCTCTCACGATTTAGGCTGTTAAATATTTCTTGGTTTTCTCATTAATTAGTGCCTCACTGGTTGGAGAAGGTCAATGGGCTTGCAACTTCATCCCAAAACTTGCTAATACCAACTAAATAGCTCAGGTGTTATATATATATATATATATATATATATATATATATAATATATATATATATATATATATATATATATATATAATCATTATCATCATCAAGTGTGCATGTAGTGTACAACGCTTGTTTGTTTACTTGCCAGGAGGTGGTCCCAGTGATAAAAGATTGCTACCAAATGCATATTTTAGGATATTGAATTCATGGTCGAATCCCCTTTATAATAGCCTTTCATAACATAACCGATTCTTACACTTATTCAGAGGGTTTCTCAAATCCCTTACACACATTAAAGCTATACTTCCTCACGAATATATTATAGGATATAGAGAGCACGTTTAGAGGCTTTGATTCAGCACGATGTTTGTAATAATCCTAATTCATAAGGATTGTAGTTTGTTGAAGGCAACGTTATAGGTTAGAGGGCAATTTTAAGAGAAGTGCTCATTTTAAGGGTAGCGTCGTTTTAACTGATGAAACGCGGTAGCGTGACAAGTGGTAGCTTGGAGAATAGCAACAGTTCTTCGAGTAGCTTGTTTATTCAATGCTTATTATTATTATTATTATTATTGTTATTATTATTACAAGCTAAGCTATAACCCTAGTTGGAAAAACAGGATGCTGTAATCCGAAGGGCTCCAATAGGGAAAATAGCCCAGTGAGTAAAGGAAATAAGGAAATAAATAAACGGTATGAGAAGTAAAGAACAAATTTAAGTATTCAAGGACAGGTAACAGTATTAAACAGATCTCATATATATATATATATATATATATATATATATATATATATATATATATATATATATATTATATATATATATATATATATATATATATATATACTTCTGTCAGCCTGTTCAACATAAAAGCATTTGCTGCAAGTTTGAAGTTTTGAAGATCTACCGATACAACTACCCGGTTAGGAAGATCATTCCACAACGATTTACCTTATGCCCTGTTATCCTTAAAACAACACTTCTATACATTCGAATAAAGTAATAGACGTAGTATTTAAATTACGTTACTTTTTATCAAAAACGTTTTATCGATATTGCAAGTCGTCTCTGTTAATAGCCTTGTTCGGTCTCTTTAGATACGTTGAGCATCAAAGACCATAATTATAGTCTTTGGCTTTTCAAAGAGTTAACCGAAATGTATTGGAACGAATACATCTTATTTACTTTCCCTCGACAGACATATCGACTATGTATGTAGTTAAGAGTATTTCTCGACATATTGTTTCGGCTCTGCATAGGAAATTGCATTCAGTAGCTGTCAGTTGGTAATCTCTCCTGCTCTTCGCATGTCACTCAGAATAATGGCCTCTCTCTCTCTCTCTCTCTCTCTCCTCTCTCTCTCTCCTCTCTCTCTCTCTCTCTCTCTCTCTCTGTCCAGAATTCCTCGTATTATTTTACTTTGCATTCTCTCTCTCTCTCTCTCTCTCTCTCTCCTCTCTCTCTCTCTCTCTCTCTCTCTCTCTCTCAGTCCAGAATTCCTCGCATGATTTTACTTTGCATTCTCTCTCTCTCTCAGCCCAGACTTCCTCGCATTATTTTACCCTTGCATTCTCTCTCTCTCCTCTCTCTCTCTCCTCTCTCTCTCTCTCTCTCTCTCTCCTCTCTCTCTCTGTCCAGAATTCCTCGTATTATTTTACTTTGCATTCTCTCTCTCTCTCTCTCTCTCTCCTCTCTCTCTCTTCTCTCTCCTCTCTCTCCTCTCTCTCTCTCTCTCTCTCTCTCTCTCTCAGTCCAGAATTCTTCATATTATTTTACTTTGCATTCTCTCTCTCTCTCTCTCTCTCTCTCTCTCTCTCTCTCTCTCTCTCTCTCTCTCTCTCTCTCTCAGTCCAGAATTCCTCATATTATTTTACTTTGCATTCTCTCTCTCTCTCTCTCTCTCTCTCTCTCTCTCTCTCTCTCTCTCTCTCTCTCTCAGTCCAGAATTCCTCGCATT
>NC_090759.1:24629564-24644564 GCF_036898095.1 Palaemon carinicauda
ACATAATTGATAGGCGTATCCCTTCTCGTGTGCTAAGGTACCGAATGGAGGACAAACCGTGGTTCAATGATGATTGTAGACGTGCTTATTTGGAGAAGCAGGAGGCCTATCACCTTTGGAAGGGTAACAGATCAGATTTGACCTGGAACAACTATACTCAGCTTCGAGCTTTTGCTCAGAGAGTTTATGCCTCATCTGAAAAGGAGTACAATTTAATCATAAAAGAAACCCTCTCTGGTACAACTCAGGAACATAAATGGTGGTCTACCCTTAAATCTGCACTCTTTGGTGTAGATGCAACAGTTCCTCCTTTACTTAAACCAGATGGCTCAGTCACTCACTGTCCAAAGGAAAAGGCAACCCTTTTGGCTGATGTTTTTGACAGTAAACAGAGTAATGAAAAACTTGAACTTCCTCATTCCTGTTTTCCTGAGGCTAAACTAACTAGTTTAGCTTTTCGATCTCGTGAGATTAAAGCTCTGTTGGTGGACCTTGATGCTTATGGAGGTGTAGACCCTAATGGTATTTTTCCTTTGTTTTTTATAAAGACAGCAGATTTCTTAGCTCCAAAGTTATCTGTTATTTTACGCAAGTTAGCAAGAAGAGGAGCTTTTAGCACTTGTTGGAGAATTGGTAATGTTACTCCTCTATGTAAATGTGTTTGTGGTAGCTCAAGTCCCACTGATTACCGCCCAATTTCCATAACTCCCATATTATCTAAAGTTTTTGAACGTCTTCTGGCAAAACGTCTTAATAGGTTTGCTGAAGGTAATCATCTATTCCCTAGTTTGCAATTTGGTTTTCGGAAAGGCCTTGGAGCATGTGATGCCCTTCTTACAATCTCCAATGCAGTACAGAAATCCCTTGATTGTGGTCGGGAAGTTCGTATGATTGGCCTTGATTTTAGTGCTGCCTTTGACCGTGTTAATCATGAGGCCCTTGTTTTCAAACTGAAACAGTTGGGAGTGGGTGGGTCGTTTCTTAGCATTATTATTGTTTTTTTAAGTAGTAGATCTCAAAGAGTTGTTGTTGATGGGCACCATAGTGAGTATAGGAATGTGATATCCGGTGTTCCACAGGGTAGTGTTCTTGGCCCATTACTTTTCATACTATATACACATGACATGTGGTTTGGCCTAGAAAATAAGCTTGTTGCATATGCAGATGATGCTACTCTCTTTGCATCAATTCCATCCCCTGAATGTAGATCTGGGGTTGGTGAATCCCTTAATAGAGATTTAGCTAAAATTAGTGCATGGTGCAAATTATGGGGTATGAAGTTGAATCCTAACAAAACTCAAAGTATGATTGTAAGTAGGTCAAGGACGGTGGCTCCTCAACATCCGGATCTCAGTATTGATAATGTTTCTTTAAATTTGTATGACTCTTTCAAAATTTTAGGCGTGATTCTTGACAGCAAATTTACTTTTGAGAAACATATAAGGTCTGTGTCTTCTTCAATTGCACAAAAAATTGGCGTATTGAGAAAGTCTTTTAAGATATTCGGTGATCAATCTATTCTGAAGAAGTGTTTTAATTCTTTTATTCTACCTTGTTTTGAGTATTGTTCTCCTGTCTGGTCTTCAGCTGCTGATTCTCATCTTAATTTGTTGGACAGAAACTTGCGGTCTATTAAATTTCTTATTCCTGATCTAGATATTAATCTCTGGCACCGTCGATCAATTAGTTCATTATGCATGTTGCATAAGATTTTTCATAACTCTGACCATCCTTTACATTCAGATCTCCCTGGACAATTCTATCCTGTTCGTAATACTAGGCAGGCAGTTAATTCTAATAGCCAGGCCTTCTCCATCATAAGACTCAATACTACGCAGTACTCAAGAAGTTTTATTCCAGCTGTTACCAAGTTGTGGAATGATCTTCCTAATCGGGTTGTTGAATCAGTAGAACTTCAAAAGTTCAAAGTTGGAGCAAATGCTTTTTTGTTGACCAGACTGACATGAGTCTTTTTATAGTTTATATATGACATTTTTGTTGTTGACGTTGTTAATAGTTTATATATGATATATCTCTTTTGACATTACTTTTTTTAGAATAATTTATTGTTAATTTGTTCTCTTCAGTTATTTATTTCCTTATTTCCTTTCCTCACTGGGCTATTTTTCCCTATTGGAGCCCCTGGGCTTATAGCATCTTGCTTTTCCAATTAGGGTTGTAGCTTGGATAGTAATAATAATAATAATACTAGAAGAATTGGAAGACCCAGACCTACATAGTTGAGGACTATGAAGCGTGACGTAGATGATGTTGAATGAAGTACTGAATTAAAAAGCTCAAGATAGACACGACTGGAGAAATCTAACCGAGGCCCTTTGTGTCAATAGGCGTAGGAGATGATGATGATGATGATGTACTCCTACTTAATGAAGTAACCAATCCTTGGCGAAGAGTCAGGGCGCCGGCATAACCATCTAACGAATATGTCACTGTTGTTCATTATGTGAAAGCTTTTGAGGGTGTGCGCGTCAAGGTAACGGTATTGCTGTGAGAGTAATGCCGTTTTAACGTTATTGCTCTGAGAATAACACGGTTCAACATCAAACCTCGATGTTATCAACGATCAAGATGTGTTCTTGATAGGCCTAACAGAAGGGTTTAGCCTGTTGCGATTTTGAATGGGGTTAGGCCGAGCGCTGTTGTATGTCCTTTTGACACTGGTCCCTGCTTCCCTAAATTCAATTCTCTGACACGCGACACAGACCATAGGAAACGTAAATGCTCGAACATGTACATATGATGTTCAAATTTGATTAGACCGCGCTAACTGGGAGCCGGTATAACTGTCCATCTAGTCAGCCAACTCTCTCTCTCTCTCTCTCTCTCTCTCTCTCTCTCTCTCTCTCTCTCTCTCTCTCTTTAGCTCGATTGCTGGCAAAACTAATGGTTCATTCTCAATCAATTAGAAAGTGGCCGACTGAGTGTAGTTAAAATCTCATTGTAGATATGACTATTGATCTCTCTCTCTCTCTCTCTCTCTCTCTCTCTCTCTCTCTCTCTCTCTCTCCTGTTTGTTATATAGTGTTTTATAAGTAATATATGACATAGCAATGTTTCCAGCATGTGTATTGGCATTAAAACTTTAGTTATGAAACAGTTCTAGCTTGCTCATTACCACGCGTTTTAGTAGCAATCTCTCTCTCTCTCTCTCTCTCTCTCTCTCTCTCTCTCTCTCTCTCTCTCTCTCTCTCTCTCTCTTTAGCTCGATTGCTGGCAAAACTAATGGTTCATTCTCAATCAATTAGAAAGTGGCCGACTGAGTGTAGTTAAAATCTCATTGTAGATATGACTATTGATCTCTCTCTCTCTCTCTCTCTCTCTCTCTCTCTCCTGTTTGTTATATAGTGTTTTATAAGTAATATATGACATAGCAATGTTTCCAGCATGTGTATTGGCATTAAAACTTTAGTTATGAAACAGTTCTAGCTTGCTCATTACCACGCGTTTTAGTAGCAATCTCTCTCTCTCTCTCTCTCTCTCTCTCTCTCTCTCTCTCTCTCTCTCTCTCTCTCTCTCTCTCTCTTTATATACACACACACACACATATATATATATATATATATATATATATATATATATATATATATATATATATATATATATATATATATATATATATATATATATATATATATATATATATATATAAATTATTGACCATTCCCTAGAGAAACCTTTTCATATTGGGGAAACCTTAATGTAGGATGCGGATTCCAATAATATTGATAATTAGTTAAGAGAGAAAGGGTATATTTGCTTCCTAATGTAGGATGCGGATTCCAGTAATATTGATAATTATCACACACACATTATATATATATATATATATATATATATATATATATATATATATATATATTGTAAATACTTCAGAGTAATTCCTATTAGTTTTAATATAACAACGACTTTTATTTCTTAAGACTTTCCTTGGAATGGAAATCTGGTAACATGTAAATGTTTTTTTTTATGCCCACCAAAACCATCACAAAGTCCTGCTTGTGTACAGTACAGACGTTCGTTCGTTCGTTTGTTTAAGAACGCCTTGCCTAAAGCAAGACACGGGCTCTTGCACTAGGGCAGCCTGTAAGAGAGTAACTGTATAATCAAATATTCAAAACTGCCCAAATGACTCAATTTGAGAACCACAGCTCTCTACGTAGCTCTTAACAAATATGTGAAGCATCAGCCAAAATTTTACATTTTAACATCGATATCATATCAGTTATCATTATCATTATTTTGTATATTAAATATGCTAATTAAGTTCTGATTACTGTATATACGAATGAATTAGATTATAAATCATCATACTATTTTAAACGCGAATATTAGACCTTAGATTATTTTACCAGGTAGCTCATTTCACTATATTCTCTAAATCTGGTAGCGCATTCCACAATATTTCTAGATCTGGTAGCGTATTTCATTATATTCTCTAGATCTGGTAGCGCATTTCATGATATTTCTAGATCTGGTAGTCAGGATGCCTGAAAACTTTAAATCAATCAATCTAGATCTGGTAGCGCATTTCACCATATTCACTAGATTTGGTAGCGCATTTCAAAATATTTTTAGATCTGTTAGCTCATTTCACCAAATTCTCTAGATCTGGTAGCGCATTTCATAATATTTCTAGATCTGGTAGCGCATTTCACCATATTCTCTAGATCTGGTAGCGCATTTCATAATATTTCTAGATCTGGTAGCGCATTTCACCATATTCTCTAGATCTGGTAGCGCATTTCACCAAATTCTCTAGATCTGGTAGCGCAATTCACCAAATTCTCTAGATCTGGTACCGCAATTCACCAAATTCTCTAGATCTGGTAGCGCATTTCATAATATTTCTAGATCTGGTAGCGCATTTCACCATATTCTCTAGATCTGGTAGCGCATTTCACCAAATTCTCTAGATCTGGTAGCGCAATTCACCAAATTCTCTAGATCTGGTACCGCAATTCACCAAATTCTCTAGATCTGGTAGCGCATTTCATAATATTTCTAGATCTGGTAGCGCATTTCACCATATTCTCTAGATCTGGTAGCGCATTTCACCAAATTCTCTAGATCTGGTACCGCAATTCACCAAATTCTCTAGATCTGGTACCGCAATTCACCAAATTCTCTAGATCTGGTAGCGCATTTCATAATATTTCTAGATCTGGTAGCGCATTTCACCATATTCTCTAGATCTGGTAGCGCATTTCACCAAATTCTCTAGATCTGGTAGCGCATTTCATAATATTTCTAGATCTGGTAGCGCATTTCACCATATTCTCTAGATCTGGTAGCGCATTTCATAATATTTCTAGATCTGGTAGCGCATTTCACCATATTCTCTAGATCTGGTAGCGCATTTCACCAAATTCTCTAGATCTGGTAGCGCAATTCACCAAATTCTCTAGATCTGGTACCGCAATTCACCAAATTCTCTAGATCTGGTAGCGCATTTCATAATATTTCTAGATCTGGTAGCGCATTTCACCATATTCTCTAGATCTGGTAGCGCATTTCACCAAATTCTCTAGATCTGGTACCGCAATTCACCAAATTCTCTAGATCTGGTACCGTAATTCACCAAATTCTCTAGATCTGGTAGCGCATTTCATAATATTTCTAGATCTGGTAGCGCATTTCACCATATTCTCTAGATCTGGTAGCGCATTTCACCAAATTCTCTAGATCTGGTAGCGCATTTCACCATATTCACTACATTTGATAGCGCATTTCACAATATTTCTAGATCTATTAGTGCATTTCACCAAATTCTCTAGATCTGGTAGCGCAATTCACCAAATTCTCTAGATCTGGGAGCGCAATTCACCAAATTCTCTAGATCTGGTACCTCAATTCACCAAATACTCTAGATCTGGTAGCGCATTTCACCATATTCTTTAGATCTGGTGGCACATTTCACCAATTGAGCCGGCGTTAATGCTCTTGGATTTCACGATGCCAGAAAACCCAAAATAAATCAATCAATCACCATCTGGCAACACTGGAGGACTGCTCTGGCTCTCGGGTGGGCGGAGCTTATCCGCGACCCGGCGATCAACAATGTTTACTTTTTTAAAAAAGTGTAACGGTTGTTTCAGCTTCGTTGTTGTTATGGTTAGATTTTTTTATTTATTTGATTTGAACTCAGCCGTTTCATACGTATACAGATGAAATAAACCATGCAAATTAGTTACCATGGGAAAATATATGAATTTGATAGTCGCATATTAATAGATTTTGCGTCATTTGCATGAATTTTTCATAGTCTTCATAGAAGTAGTGTGGTACATTAAAAAAGAAAATCATGGTGCAAATGTTGCAGCGTTCGAAAGAGTGCCACAACAGGCGAACATTCCCCTGAATGATTTCTTGTAATCATCGCTGTATCGTTTCAAATATAATTCAATTTCCTCAATTGCCGTTGACATAGGAAGTGCATTGGATTAGTTTCAGGTCGAGCAAATGAAGCCTGAAAATTGGAAAACCTTTTCCCCCCATTCCTTTGATGAGGTTGAAATCCAGGATATGGCGATGAATATAACTGCCAATGTAAGTGATTATCAACCTTGTTAATTGCTTTAGTGATATACCGATCGTATTTATTTATTTAGTATTTATTTATTCATGGATTAGCTGGAAAAGGAATTTGATATGTCATCTCTTTGAACGTGGTAATACGATGTTGAATTTGGTTATCATTAGGTAATACTTTTCGAATTTCAAGGTTTTGATGTCAGCAGTACAGTTTGTTACAGAGTTAATCTTGATTTCATAACATCCCAATTGCATTTCATTTCGAGGGAAAATGGAATATGAAATGAATTACATATATATATATATATATATATATATATATATATATATATATATATATATATATATATATATATATATATGGGTGTGTGTATTCATATGTGCATACACACACACACACACACATATATATATATATATATATATATATATATATATATATATATATATATATGCAGAAGAACCACAGGGGAAAATGAAAATACGAAATATACGATTAAGTCCTGACTAGTTTCGTGATACTTCCTCAGAGGAGAAGTATCACGAAACTAGTCAGGACTTAATCATATATTTCGTATTTTCATTTTCCCTGTGGTTCTTTTGCATCTGAGCATCACGTTTTCCTGTGAAATTTACGCATATATATATATATATATATATATATATATATATATATATATATATATATATATATATATATATATATGTGTGTGTGTGTGTGTGTGTGTGGTGTGTGTTTATTGCGTCTGTATTCTAATACTAATATTTTACAAACAATGATATTGTAATAACCACAATGACAATCACGATTTATCACACCTTTAGGATATACATGTCACTACACATCTTTGAATATTAGTGTAGAAATAAATTTTAAGTCCCAAATTCTCACGGTCAGATTCAAACACGCGCATGATGTTACCAGTCTACATTAAAGAGAATGACGGCATATTCCGTTCGACGTGCATATATCCGTCTAATTATTCATAGCGTTAGGAGGTTAGTGTGTCTATTGTACACACACACACACAGACACACACACACACACATATATATATATATATATATATATATATATATATATATATATATATATATATATATATATATATGTGTGTGTGTGTGTGTGTGTGTGTGTATTCGGGTAGTTGAATCAGTGGAACTTCAAAAGTTCAAACTTGCAGCAAACGTGTTTGTATTGAACAGACTGGCATGAGTCTTTTTATAGTTTATATGAAATAGCTGTTTTAATGTTGTTAATGTTTTAAGATATTTTAAATCAATTGCTCGTTAATTTTCATCTCGTTTATTTATTTAATTTTTTCCTTTCCTCACTGGGCCATTTTTCCCTGTTGGAGCCCTTAGCCTTATGACATCTTTTCAACTACGGTTGTAGCTTTGCTATCAATAATAATAATAAAAATAACATGCTGCCATTTCTGGCTCACTGCAGGACAAATGACTCAAAAGCATGTCTAATCATATTTGGGGCTTAGCCACATTCCATCTTCACGCTGGTAAGTGCGTGATGGTGATGGTGGGATATTTTCTTCTGATCGCTCACAGCAAACCAACGTATTATAGTTGGGTGGCCCTGACTAGTACAGCTTTGGTGATCATGGCGACTCGCAAACCCTTTCCCACGTTAACGTTCCCCCTCTCAAAATGGGGACACATTCACATATAGGCCTATATATATATATATATATATATATATATATATATATATATATATATATATATATATATATATATATATATATATGAGAGAGAGAGAGAGAGAGAGAGAGAGAGAGAGAGAGAGAGAGAGAGAGAGAGAAATATAATGATGTAAATAGGCTTATATGCAGTGTTTGTATATATATATATATATATATATATATATATATATATATATATATATATATATATATATATATACTGTGCGTGTGTGTACTCTATACACGTAAACTCCTATTGCAACACCACTTAAGACCTAGCTATGCGAATACCTCCGACTAACACACGCACGTGGAAATAATCGCACTAGCACGTATGTGTACGTATTTATCCCGTTGCTAAAAACGTCATTAATATTCAAGGCAGACTGTCTGGTGGTGCGTGTAACTACGGAAGGCACCTGACTAATAAATAGTCCACAGAGGCATATGTTCTCACATTACTTTTGCATTTAGCAGGTACCCTGCAAGAAGAAACTGCGAGTCGCCTTCGTTCATAGTTCATATTTCTAATCTGATTTGGTTTTTTACTCACTCGTTTGTTTATTCATATATATATTTTTTCCGTGTGTGTTTTTGACGTCGCTGTAGTAAAGATTTCTTCTTTATCTCTGCGTTGGTTTTTTATTATTCATTCTGTTGTCGAGATGGCTTAGGTATTTGGTCCGTCTGTTAGGCTTTACTTATTGCGTGGAGCAGTGAATAGTTCAGAGGGATTTCATATTTGATAGTAGGTGTTGTTGGCTCTCTCTCTCTCTCTCTCTCTCTCTCTCTCTCTCTCTCTCTCTCTCTCTCTCTCTGTAGAAGTTATCATTTAGTGTTGGGTCTCTCTCTCTCTCTCTCTCTCTCTCTCTCTCTCTCTCTCTCTCTCTCTCTCAGTTGCCATCTAGCGTTGGGTCTCTTAAGTTGTCATAAGGCATTAGGTCTCTCTCTCTCTCTCTCTCTCTCTCTCTCTCTCTCTCTCTCTCTCTCTCTCTCTCTGTAGAAGTTATCATTTAGTGTTGGGTCTCTCTCTCTCTCTCTCTCTCAGTTGCCATCTAGCGTTGGGTCTCTTAAGTTGTCATAAGGCATTAGGTCTCTCTCTCTCTCTCTCTCTCTCTCTCTCTCTCTCTCTCTCTCTCTGTTGCCTTATAGCGTTGGGTCTAAGTTGGTCTCTCCAAGATGCCATCTAGCATTGTCTCTAAGCTGCCTTCTAGCTGCCTAAGTTGCCATATAGTGTTGGATTTCTCTTAAGTTGCCGTATAGCTGTGCGTTTAAGTTGCCATATAGTGTTGGATTTCTCTTAAGTTGCGATATAACGTTGGATCTCTCTAAGTTGCCAAATAGCGTTGGGTGTCTCTAAGTTACTATCTAGCGTTAGGTCTCTCTAAGTTGCCATTAACCGTTGGGTTTCTAAGTTGCCATTTAGCGTTGGGTTTCTAAGTTGCCATACAACATTGGGTCGCTAAGTTGCCATCTAGCGTTGGGACACTCTTACTTGCCATATAATGTTGGGGGTCTCTAATTTGCCATATAACATTTGGTCTCGAAGTTGCCATGTAGCGTTGGGTCTCTAAGTTGCCATCTAGCATTGGGTCCCTCTAAGTTTCCATATAGCATTGTCTCTAAGTTGCCTTATAGTGTTGGGACTCTCTTAGTTGCCATATATTATTGGGTCTCTAGTTACCATACAACGTTGGATCTCTCTAAGTTGCCATATAGCGTTGGGTGTCTCTAAGTTACTATCTAGCGTTAGGTCTCTCTAAGTTGTCATTTACCGTTGGTTTTTTAAGTTGCCATTTAGCGTTGGGTTTCTAAGTTGCCATGCAGCGTTGGGTCTCGAAGTTGCCATCTAGCATTGAGTTTCTAAGTTGCCATATAGCATTGGGTCTCTAAGTTGCCATATAGCATTGGGTCTCTAAGTTGCCATATAGTGTTGGGACTCTCTTAGTTGCCATATAACGTTGGGACTCTCTTAGTTGCCATATAACGTTGGGTCTCTAAGTTACCATATAACGTTGGGTCTCTAAGTTACCATATAACGTTGGGTCTCTTCAAGTTACCGAATAGCGTTGGGTCTCTTTTGCCATGCAGTTTTGGGTCTCTCTCTCTCTCTCTCTCTCTCTCTCTCCATTAGATAACCCAAATTCTATGCTTGCCATAGACATAAAATACCCATGCCAAAAATAGTTTTCTTCTACAATAATGTTAAATTCTGTTCCCACCATTTCCTGTTTTTTCTTTTATTATTTATTTTTTGTGGCAAATGATGGTCAACTAATCCTTTCAAAAAAAAAAATGTAAATTGGGTCACATCACAGCCAACGAATTTTATTCAATGATTTCCCACAAAATTAATTAACTTCGCGGATTTAGTACAACGTGTAACGAAATAATACATCCATTGACGTGAAGTATTATAATTTTCACCAGTCATGGCAACCTTGCAACAGAACAGAGGGGTGCTTGCGAACGATAGATTTTGTCAGTCATTGTGGCTAAAAGCACACCTTTTTAAAAGAATTATTGCCCAATCTTTCACACCTCGGTCTTCAATTTGCAGAAGCCAGAATTGAGTTTGTCGCAGTTCCGCACTGTTAATGACAACCTATGATGAGAATGATTTAATTAGGCTGAGATATTACAGTATTTCCGTAGCGGTTTATTATCCGCTGTCACGCGATTTCTTTAAAGTAGATTGGATAATAAAATAGTGTTACTCGAGTTCAGTGGTTTTGCAGATTTTTTTTTTTTATATAACTTGGTGAATTGTAATATCAGGAATATTTTCTGTGGTTGATAATGCTGTTTTGAGTGTAGATACACCTGTGAAATCGGTTGGAAAGTTAAGTGCTTAGAGGGAGTCTTTGGTTGGTGTAGCCTAAGCATTTATAGCATTGTCTTAACTGGGTAAATTCCGTTCAATAATGCTACTCAAAAACGTTAATTACTCCGTCTCTTAATGCCTCTAGGGAAGTGGCAAAGGATATAATAATACCGTGGTGAGAGGGGTTACACCGAGAGGTACACTGAGAAATCACAACTGCCGTGTTGTAGCTAGGAAAGGGGGAGGCGGTGGGACGGGTTAAATATGTGCATATCTAATTGTTAGGCTGTCATTTTTGACGGGTCGCGTCCACTATTAAGTGACAAATTACATGGCAACCCGACGTCATATACAGAGAAAGGATTTACCGACGAACACAGGCAATGGTGGAGGTAGTTGAAATGAGAGGAGAACAGAGGCAGTGTTGCCAAAGTGCGGAATTTTGGGGCTAATGACGGAAAATAAACCTAGAGAGGGATCTCCATCATTACAATTTCCGATTCCTGTTTTACTCTGGAGCGGAACATATTTCCGCATAGTTAAAACATTTTTTTTTTGGCATATAAATCTGTTTTATATTTATAATACGGTCTATGTTTTTATATCTCTTGCTTGAGGGTACACTCGGGCACACTATTCTATCTTAATTCTCTTCCTCTTGTCTTGTTCAAGTTTTTATAGTTTAATGTTGTTACTATTCTTAAAATATTTCATTTTTCCTTGTTTCCTTTCCTCACTGGGCTATTTTCCCTGTTGGAGCCCTTGGGCTTATACTTAGTATCCTGCTTTTCCAATTAGGGTTGTAGCTTAATAATAATAATAATAATAATAATAATAATCTGTTTGCATTTTGAAGTAAGACGAACATAAAGTATAGAAATTATGATTCTATTTAGTTTAATTTGGTGAATGATTTGATGGTTTTCGGTACCACAGCGTTTAGGTCGTTTTCCTCAGCAGGCGGAATTCTTAGGCGGATCCAGTGGCAACACTGACAGAGGATAGGGGATGAGACAGTTCTACCTAGTGATGGTTAGAGTTGATAATGAATAGGGTCGATATTAATGGTGGGACCTCCCGGGGCTAATGGCCTATCTGAATTATCTCAACATTTCCACCTACCTCGTGGACACTACCGTTGCGCTGTGGGATGTCTGTCTCTTGGGGGTTTCTTTTTCTATTTGCATAAATTCACCGTGAAAGAATGAGGGAGAATATTGTGTGGACTGATGTCTGCTTAAACAAAGGGTATTTAAACATTGTTTTTTTCGAATAAAAGCTACATGTAAAAAAAAATTTTTGATATGGAGATGAAATTCGTTTTTTAATATGGAGCAAACAATTCTTTTTTTTTTTTTGATAAACTACCAGAAAAAAATAAAAAAATTTCTTTAGAAGATACCACCAAACATTTTTTTCGTATATGGGACTAACATTTTTAATATGGTGCCTTAATTCTTTTTTCGAATAGGGAGCTAACATTCTATTTTAATATGGAGCTAACATTTTTTTAATAAGCTACCAGAAAAAAATTTTTCGAATATGGAGCTAAGATTCTTTTTTTTTTTTTTAATAAGGTACCAGAAAAAACTTACTTTTCTTTAAAAATGGGACCCTTCGTGACTTACCTGGTAGGGGTTTAGTGTTGATACAAATAAATAGATCGGTATGATGAATGATTGGTGGAGGCGTTTTGTATTTTATTTGTAGATTTTTAATCCTTGCTTATGTCCTTTGGAGAGAAGTCCGCTATTTGGTTTAATAACATGGGAAATTGAGTTTACAAGATCAATATATCCATTCGCTAGTCCAATGTGCTCTGAATATTTAGTCAAGATTCCTTTTGGAGAAACATTTGCGGAATGATGAAATTAAAATTTATGTATCAGTTACGAATTTGATCAGCAAAAACCAAAAGACTTTTTCACCCCAAAACTGTCAGCATTGACGGTATCATGCGTATTGAATGTGTTTTGACGTAGAAATTGAATATTTTTGTTGGAGACCTCATTTGTTCAGGTCAATCTGGTCACCTCTCAACTTGTGGGTAGTTATAGGCCTATTTGATACAGCGTTTTGAAAATTAATTTTTGTCTCTGTATGATTTATTATAACATTATAATTGTCTTTGAGAGACAGAAAGTGTATCTTTCTATCGAATACCACGACCGTGATATTACTTTCTGAACAAACCATTTTTCATATGTCAATTGTCCTCATTACATCGATTTGGCTTTTATACAGAAATGCTAAGTTGTTATGATACAAGTATAAAACTTTTGTAGTATTGATAGTATGATTTAATGAAAAACCATTATTTGATGTTTTATTTAAAAAGTCCCGTCTTACTTTTAGTGTTCTGTGTTTAAATGAAAGGTTATTTTGAAAACTGAATATCAATAACAACATTTTATAGATATTTTCTCTTAAGCTCAGTGATTAAAAGAAGCTCGTTGGCGAATGTATCCCTAATCTTGTTGGTCAAGATTAATAAGTTCGGTATCCAACAATTTTCCGGTGTATATGTAGTACTTCCATTGCTTGCCATGTGTATCTATTTTGCTCAATCTTTAGTAGCTGTATCTATCCCTCCCATTGGAAACAAGAAATGGTTCAACTTAGAAGTGCTGCAATAATCCAATCTTTCGCTACTGTACAGTTCCATTTAAAGGTTTTAAAGGCTCTTCAAGAATAGCAGAGGCAAGTGACAGTGACATTCCCCAGGACAATGTCCTAGAGACTGACCATATATACACATGATCAGCGCCCAAGCCCCTCTCCACCCAAGGTAGGACCAAGGAGGGCCAAGCATATGACTGCTAAAAAAATTGAAATTTTACTCAACTCTCACATTTAAACACCTAAAATCCAACTGTTCATTTTTAGACTGCCGTTATGTCCTTCCCAAAGCGAGAGGTACAAGTAACTTTCCATAGGCTTATGCCCCTGCACTGAGACAAGCTATGGCCAATCTTGAACGAACGAACAACCTTGTTTGGTTGCCATCTCAGGGATATTTAGTTATTTTCTCTGCGACATCACGTTTGGTATTGCTAAGGTATTTAACATAATAGGTTTAGAATCATTTTGCAAACATCCTGCTTATAGTCATCATCCTGGGGTATGAATTTTATCTCGGTATTTTTATCAATATTTTTGTTGTAGGCCTAGGCTAAATGTTATTGATGTTTTTCACTTGCTCTCTCCCACATCTTGTGTGATCCTCAGACTTCTGTTTACTCGCCTATTCCTTTTCTCATCTTAACTCTTCTTCTGTTAATGCTTTTACTGATAATTCAGCCATCTCATTTTTCTATTATTTTCTACCAAGCTCCCATTTGATTATTGGATTAAATCTCGGGCATCCTTATCCTCGCCCATATCTTCAGATTTTGTGAGTTTATCCGAATAATAATCCCAAGATGTCAAATGCAGTTTTATTTGTCAGCAATCTCTCCTAATTGAATCTTGATTAATTTTCAAAACATCTACTGAACCCCTAATCTGTTGGGTGTTCAGGTTTCTTTACAGTTCACTTGAACAAAAATCGGACTGTTTTAGTTACTAAATCTAACCACATAGAATATATATGTTATTTAAATACCTCAAGTTCTTTTCGTCCTAACAGGTATTAATGCTTTGTGTTTGACTTACTCGTCCCTATTTGGTAAGGTTACTATTAAATTTAGTAATGCTCCTCTATGGGTACCATCTCTCTCTCTCTCTCTCTCTCTCTCTCTCTCTCTCTCTCTCTCAAGTAAGGAAATGTTTTCGGTGCTCTAACGTTGAGTTATGAGAGATCTTCTTTTATCAAGGGTCATTGTAAAATCTGTTAACTCTTTATACATTTACCTTTTGGAAATGAATATCGTCACAATTCATGGTTTAGTAGCTTATTTTTCCTCTGCTGTTAATTCTGTCAAA
>NC_090759.1:24654564-24669564 GCF_036898095.1 Palaemon carinicauda
GCTCGTATTATTATTCTGTGATATTAAAGGAAAAAATGCTGGAAAAAAATTAATCGAATAATGAGTTCCTCGTTATATTCTTTCTTCCTTTCAAACGAATGGAACATTTTACAATGAAAATCATTTCCATTTTCAATTTTGTTTTCTTTTTTTTTTCTTTGTAACCGATTATAGATTGTACAGGAATGATGGAGGTTATGTTTTTGCCCATGTTTGTGTGTTTGTTTATGTTTGTGTATGTGTATTTGTTTGTGAACAGCTTCCTGTCCACTTTTTTAATCGTAGAGTAGTAAAATTGCAGGGATTAATGAAATCTCTGTTTTAATGTTGTTACTGTTCTTAAAATATTTTATTTTAATTGTTCATTACTTCTCTTATAGTTTATCACCTTGTTAGCTCTCCTCACTGGGCTATTTTTCCCTGTTGGAGTCATTGGGCTTATACCATCCTGCTAGTAATGATAATAATAACTGAAATTTCTTCTGAATTTGCTTTGTTAAATGCCTGATCGAATACGAATATCTATTATGTTCCTCACCTCTCTCCATTTGTTCATGAGGGAATCTCTCTCTCTCTCTCTCTCTCTCTCTCTCTCTCTCTCTCTCTCTCTCTCCATTTATTCATGAGTGAATCTCTTTCTCTCTCCATCTTTTTATGAGTGAATCTCTCTCTCTCCATCTTTTCAGGAATGAATCTCTCTCTCTCTCTCTCTCTCTCTCTCTCTCTCTCTCTCTCTCTCTCTCTCTCTCTCTCTCTCTAGGAAAAGTACGAAATTATTCTATGGAGAAGTAAATTACCTCACTGGTAATATTCAGTACCCTGTGCCGTTTTCCTTAGGATAATTTTCATTCACGATATTCTTTCCTTGAGTGCCATACCTCTGTAACATCTTCCTTTTTGTGTTTGACCAATATGTTTACTCCATTCTACTGCTGGGATTGAAATTTCTCCACAGCACTCGCACTTGTTTCTGTACATCTGTCTTTTTTTTTGTATTACCATAACGTGGTGAAAGGGTTTGCGTATTGCCTTGAACAGGAAATCTGAACTAGTCAGGGCCCCTCATACTAGGTTGGTTTGCTGTGAGCCATCAGACAAAAATTTCCCACTATCATCAATCCGCAGTGGCTAGCGAGGTGATGAAAAGGGACAAATTCCAGACATGACTAAGTACATGTGTGGACTGGAAACGGCTATATTTAATGTTGTTGTTGTTGTTGTAGTATAGTCAACTTATATCCTAATTTCGCATGAAGACTCATCACTGAAATAAAAAAAAATAGCTAGAGAAAGTCTATCGAAAGTCTTTTTAAAACAATAATTCACAAAAATCTAGATAGTAGTGAATATCCAATAGTAATACTGTAATTTGGAGTCTTGCAAGACAAAGAATAGTAGAAATAATAGAAAAGGAAATAAGTTACCTCCGATGCTAGGCTCGTAACTCACAAAGTTGATATATAACTACGACTGTATATACATTCATGAAGCTCATGCATATTAAAGCAAGTGCAGTGGGCGATATCGCTTACAATGCGAAGTGAAAATAAACTTTTGTTGGAGGCAGAATTCAGAGAAAGTTCTGAAGCTGTTGGGCTTTAGGTACTCTGGTTGAAGGTTTTGTCGAATGAATTCCACGCGTGAAGCCTTAAACTTCTCCAAGCGTTAATATGAATATATTTTCTTCAACACACGAAGTACTCATAAGGGGAAATATGAGTTCAAACATTAAAGCAAGAGAGAATAAGGTTACAGAAAGATCACACAATTTTATATCACCATTAGTGAATTGTATCTATTATTATTATTATTATTATTATTATTATTATTATTATTATTACTTGCTAAGCTACAACCTTAGTTGGAAAAGCAAGATGCTATAAGGCCAAGGTATCCAACAGGGAAAATAGCCCAGTGAGGAAAGGAAACAAGGAGAAATAAAATTTTTAAGAAGAGTATAACAACATTGAAATAAATATCTTCTATATAAGCTATAAAACCTTTAACAGAACAAGAGGAAGAGAAACAGGACAGAATGGCGTGCCCAAGGGTATAGAGAACTCAAACCCAAGACAGTGGAAGACCTTAGTACAGAGGCTATGGCACTACCCAATACTAGAGAACAATGGTTTGATTTTGGAGTGCCCTTCTAGAAGAGCTGTTTGCCATAGCTTAAGACTCTCTTCTACCCTTATCAAGAGGAAAGTAGCCACTAAACAGTTGCAATGTAGTAACCCATTGGGTAAAGAAGATTTTTTGGTAATCTCGGTGTTGTCAGGTGTATGAGGACAGAGGAGAATAAGTAAAGAATAGGTCAGACTATTCGCTATGTGTGGGGGAGGGGAGAATGAACCGTAACCAGTGAGAAGGATACAATGTAGTACTGCCAAGCCAGTCAAAAGACCCCATAACTCTGGCGGTAGTATCTCAATGGGTGGCTGGTGCGATCCAAAGAAATTCACTATGTGTCTGTAACATTTTTACAAAGAGTGACTCCTCGAAATGATTAATTGAATTTTAGTTTTCTTGCATCATGACATCCAAGGTCATTGACGCTGATATCGTTTATTATAAAGAATAAAAGTAGATTGAATTTAATCTCGTTCCTAATTTACTCTCTATCTTAATTCTCTTCCTCTTTTTTTTTTTTTTTAAGTGTTTATGGTTTGCTTGGGAAGGACCTGATTTAATGTTACTGTTCTCAAAATATTTTATTTCAATTGTTTATTCTTCTCTTGTAGATTGTTTATTTCCTTATTTTCTTTCCTCACTGGGTTATTTTTCCCTGTTGGAGCATTTTGGCTTAACGCATATTGCTTTTCCAAATATGGTTATAGCCTAGCTTGTAATAATAATGATAATAATAATGATAATGATAATGATAATGATAATAAACGATATCAGCGTCAATGCCTGGAAATGAAAGTCTGTTACATGTACGATTTCGGAAGTCTAATTCAGCAGATAGCCATCATCTATGGGTACTATCTCTTGTTAAAGAGGTTGAGCTGATGACTGTCGCTTTTTAGAACACATCAGGTTTGGTTACTTCTTCACCAAAAGAAATTGAAATTAAAAATATAGACCAAATGGATATCTCGTAATCAATTAAAGTCTATCTTTCCCGAGTGGAATTTTCCAATTGGGTTCTCTTTGCTTGTTATTTACCTTAATTATATTTTAAACGTCAATTCTGCACTTTCTAAATATACAGGTGCTCAAAATTTGAGGGGTGTGTGTGTGTGTGTGTGTGTGTGTGTGTGTATGAAGCCTTAAAAGCAATTTAATGGTTGGCCTACCTTCAATAAAATGTTAAAAGTGCGAGTTTCAAATGTCTGCTATATAAAACACTTATGGTGTCTGATTATATTTTAGACGATCTCATACTGGATAGTTTTTGTATCGTTTTATATATATATATATCTATATATATATATATATATATATATATATATATATATGTATATATTATATATATGTATGTATATATGTATATATATATATATATATATGTATATACATATATATATATATGTATATATATATATATATATATGCGTACAGTATATAAATGGATATGTGTGTATGAATATATGTATGCCTAATATCTTTTAGTAAAACAATTGCCTATTGGATGATATTCCCTTGGGGTGGGGGTGGGGGGGGGGCGGCGCCCGTTTACTGTCTCGCTTTCTCGCTCTTTCCGTCTAAAATTTTTTATCATATTCAAAGATCCTCCCCCGAGAATATTTATTGCTAAGTCTATTCATAAATCTATTTTCATCCTAAATTTGGTAGTACGGATTAAATGTTTCACCTCAAAAGATCTCTTTTTAATAGGATTAATTTTTTTTTCGAAACACTCTTCATTCAGCTTATTTTTTATCTATTCTAAAAAAAATTGTGTACATTTAAAGATTTATTATTTATTTTCTATTACCCTGTTAAAAATTTGCATTAAAAAAAAAAAAACGGTAAATGGCTGGCAACATTTATTCCAGGATTTTTACCGTTTCAAAAACTGATATATTTACGTAAAGCAGTGATATTACCTGTAAAAGATAACATAGTAAGGTAAAATTACGGTCGCATATATTCTACTGAAATTCGGTTGAGAAAAGAATATTTTTAAGGAGAATTTCTGATTAAAATTACAGTTTTTTTTTTCTAAGTGTATATTTCTTTACCGCTGCTGGTTTTTATTTTATATAAGGGTTAAATTTCGTTGATTTGAAATATATATCTGTTCAATTACTGAATTGAAAGGGCGCTCCTCTTATTGACTCGCGCTGAATTATTGCATGACGACAGACTAGATTGTCCATTTCATTACTACAGGTGTCTTTATACTTACCCTGTGATGGATGTCCACCTCCCAGATAATCAAAATATCCCCTTTGGCTTATGAAGCGTTTCCCCTTTCGAAATACCTGCCCCTATTTTCTCTCCAAATATCACCTCGACATTTCGGGGAAACGTGTACACGCTCTCTCTCTCTCTCTCTCTCTCTCTCTCTCTCTCTCTCTCTCTCTCTCTCTCTCTCTCTCTCTCTCTTCCAACTAATGTCTGAGTCGCTATGCCAGTTTTTTTTTCTTTAGTCCCTACTTTATGTGAAGTATATTTATGCAAAAGATAAGCGGGGATGAATATAAATAATTTCTTTGGTGTCTTTATTGGATAGATAGAATAGTAAAGATATATGTACATTTTCAAGGTAGGAGTTACTTTGATTGAATATGAATAAAGTTATTTCTTAGCGGGGAGGATTAAACGTATAATGCACCAGAATCTAAAATCTTTTATTTCCGTAGGGCCTGATACGTAAAATAAAGAGGTGAGATAAATTTACTGAATGCTCGTATCTGTAACGTCAAAGTTCAGAAGTGAGTGAGTATGTATGCTTGCTCGTTTCTGTAACGTCAAAGTTTAGAGGAAGTAAAGGAGTATGTATGCACGCTCGTTTCTGTAACGTGAAAGTTCAGAAGAAGTGAGGGAGTATGTATGCTTGCTCGTTTCTGTAACGTCGAAGTTGAGAAATGAGGGAGTATGTATGCTTGCTCGTTTCTGTAACGTCAAAGTTTAGAGGAAGTAAAGAAGTATGTATGCACGCTCGTTTCTGTAACGTGAAAGTTTAGAAGAAGTGAGAGAGTATGTATGCTTGCTCGTTTCTGTAACGTGAAAGTTTAGAAGAAGTGAGAGAGTATGTATGCTTGCTCGTTTCTGTAACGTCAAAGTTTAGAGGAAGTAAAGAAGTATGTATGCACGCTCGTTTCTGTAACGTGAAAGTTTAGAAGAAGTGAGAGAGTATGTATGCTTGCTCGTTTCTGTAACGTGAAAGTTTAGAAGAAGTGAGAGAGTATGTATGCTTGCTCGTTTCTGTAACGTCGAAGTTCAGAAATGAGGGAGTATGTATGCTTGCTCGTTTCTGTAACGTCAAAGTTTAGAGGAAGTAAGGGAGTATGTATGCTTGCTTGTTTCTGTAACGTCAAAGTACAGAAGAAGTGAGGGAGTATGTATGCTTACTCGTTTCTGTAACGTCAAAGTTTAGAAGAAGTGAGGGAGTATGTATGCTTGCTTGTTTCTGCAACGTCAAAGTACAGAAGAAGTGAGGGGGTATGTATGCTTGCTTATTTCTGTAACGCCAAAGTTTAGAAGAAGTAAGGGAGTATGTATGCTTGCTTGTTTCTGTAACGTCAAATTTCGGAAGAAGTGAGGGAGTATGTATGCTTGCTCTTTTCTGTAACGTCAAAGTTCAGAGGAAGTGAGGGAGTATGTATGCTTGCTCGTTTCTTTAACGTCGAAGTTCAGAAATGAGGGAGTATGTATGCTTGCTCGTTTCTGTAACGTCAAAGTTTAGAGGAAGTAAAGAAGTATGTATGCACGCTCGTTTCTGTAACGTCAAAGTTTAGAGGAAGTAAAGAAGTATGTATGCACGCTCGTTTCTGTAACGTCAAAGTTTAGAAGAAGTGAGAGAGTATGTATGCTTGCTCGTTTCTGTTAACGTCAAAGTTCAGAAGAAGTGAGGGCGTATGTATGCTTGCTCGTTTCTGTAACGTCAAAGTTTAGAGGAAGTAAAGAAGTATGTATGCACGCTCGTTTCTGTAACGTCAAAGTTTAGAGGAAGTAAAGAAGTATGTATGCACGCTCGTTTCTGTAACGTCAAAGTTTAGGAGAAGTGAGGGAGTATGTATGCTTGTTCGTTTCTGTAACGTCAAAGTACAGAAGAAGTGAGGGAGTATGCATATTTGCTCGTTTCTGTAACGTCAAATTACAAAAGAAGTAAGGGAAAATGTATGCTTGCTCGTTTCTGTAACGTCGGAGTACAGAAGAAGTGAGGGAGTATGTATGCTATGAAAGTTCCTACTGTTATGATCATTGCATTTAATTTAGATCACCAATATGTTACTGAAGTGTTGACGCGCGTGGATGAATAGCACGGGAAAACACCCATAAGTTTTTTCTGCAATTAGGCTTGAATCCGTCCAGGTATATATGTACAATATGAGCTTACACTTTGAGTAAGATCTAAATATTTCTGGTATATATACATACGACCTTATATTGCAATTAGTTTCGAACCCTTCTAGGTAAGGGCACTGTTATACTGCAAGTAGGTCCGAATCCTTCCAGGTATATATGCAGATATAGCCTAAGCATCTAATTCAAGGAGTTTATAATCCTTGTGGTTATATGCAAATATAAGAATATGAAGGGCATAGGTTCGAATCTTTTTGGGTATATGCACGTATGAGAATTAGTGTAAGTAGGTTCGAATTATTCTAGACGAGGAAGAGGTAACTTTTGTTTCAGTTTGAATTCAAGATATATTTTGGTAAGGGTATTTAAGATGCGAAAGGTTATTCCTAAGTAAAGTGGTCATCGTGGCCATTGAATATATATATATATATATATATATATATATATATATATATATATGTATGTATGTTTATGTGTATATGTAAATATATATACATATATATGTATATGTATATATGTATATATATACATATATATATATATATATATATATATATATATATATATACATATATATATATATATATATATATATATATATATATATATATGTGTGTGTGTGTGTGTGTTTCTCAAACATTTTTATAACTACTTTGGAGTATGTAGCTTACCGTATGTGATTTGTCCAAAATAAGGTAAATTTGGAGTGAAACCAGACGATTCTATTCTAATCCATAACAAATTAGCCATGTCTTAAATATTTGTATATATACACCATGGTTTGATCTAAACCTTTCATTTAGCTAACGGAGTTTAGACAATTAGCCCCCGTGGACAATTAACCCTCCCCTCTGAGGACAATTACCCTTTAGGATAATTACTGCCTAGGATAACTACCCACTAGGACAATTACCCCTAGGATAACATGTACAAAAATGCTATTATTCAAACTGGCCAATTATTTCGGTTTATATAAAAGAATATAAATATGTGAAGGTCAATGTAATGTTCATCGTGGAAAATCATTGCACTTTTGAATTTCTCGATTACCAATCTGGCAGATTTGGCGAGTAGTCTCCAAGACATGATCAGGCCAAATTTCATGTGTGTATCACTGCTTGCACAGCTTTCCCTAATGCCCTCTTCAATTGAGCTCTATTGGTCAGTGTTAGAGATACTGTCTTTAGAAAAGAGATAAAAAGTACCTTTCTATAAAAAAGGATTATAAACAATGTCTTTTTGCTTATTGCTATAAGGAAGGTAAAGGGCATCCAAAGTACATTATTTTAAAAGATAAAGCTCTAAATCAGTTATTCTGTTTTGATGTGCAGAATTGCACATCAAAACAGAATAACTGATTTCTTAGACGGGGGTTTAGTCCATTGGACTGGATGATCTCTGAGAGATATGGTGCAAATAGTTTCTTTCCTACATCTTTTAAGGGGAGGTCCGTTTACATTTTCATAAAGTAGATTCAAAGAACTGGAGAAGACAAGATTAAGAATTGGGTGCTGTCTCTTGTGGGCAAATGTACTCTTGACAGGCAAGAAAGTACAACTAGAAATTGAGAGAGAGAGAGAGAGAGAGAGAGAGAGAGAGAGAGAGAGAGAGAGAGAGAGAGAGAGAGAGAGAGAGAGCGAGCACTAGGTAGTGAACGTTAAAAATGGGAATGGTTAAAGTTTCAGTAACTACGACCAGAGGTGATCTACATGTAATTAAGGGACAAATGGGTTAAAGAGCTGAGCGTTAAAGAATACCATTAAGAAACGGGATTGATTGATTGATTTGAGGTTTTCTGGCATCCTGACATAAAACCTCAAATCAATCAATCAATCCCATTTCTTAGGGTAATTTTGACGAGCCGAGAGAAGGTTGTGACTCAAAGGCAGGATGAAAGCAACTGAGTAATTTATTATAGAACACTCTCCTTTATATACAAAACCTCAAGGCAACAGGAAATTTCATGTTCGAAAAACAGACAATGTTACAGAGGAAAAATGCAGACATGTTTATTCTGGTTCTTTTTAGTGCGAGGGAAGAGCGAAGATACAAGCATAAGATACAAGCATAATATATACAAAATGAATTATGTACGATCGTATGACACACGGTTGGTACATGGCTCCCCCCCCTAAAAATGACATACTGTACATGTTAAATAGGGCGCCCCGATCTAGAGAGAGGAACTGTAGGCGGGTCATCTGGCAGAAGATAAGCAGGTTTTAGACGATCAATGGAGACCCAGTCTTCTTTGCCACGAATGTTTAGTAGGAATGCTTTCGGACTGCGTCGGATCACAAGGAAAGGGCCCGTGTAAGGGGGCGTTAGCGGTGGCTTGCTAGTGTCGTTGCGCAGGAAGACATGCGTTGCAGAGTGCAAGTCTGTTGGTATGTGATGCTTCGCTGGGGGCTTGTAAGTCTGGCGGCATGGAGTAAATTTTCCCACGACGTGACGTATGCGCTGGAGATCGTCGGAGGAGGTTGTAGAAGGAAAAAATTCGGCAGGGACGACCAACGGGTCGCCAAACACCATTTCAGCTGCCGAGACGTCGAGGGCGTCTTTAGGAGTGGTCCTTAGTCCAAGGAGGACCCAGGGAAGCTGAGTAAACCAGTTGGAATCCTTGCAGCGGGACATCAAAGCTGCTTTGAGGTGCGATGAAAACGTTCAACCATTCCATTGGCAGCGGGGTTGTAGGCCGTTGTCTGATGTAGGGTGATGCCCAGGAGATTCGCTAATGATGTTCACAATTGAGAGGTGCAAGTGGTTCCCCTGTCAGAAGTAATATGCTCAAGGATACCAAATCTTGCAATCCATCCAGAGAGTAAGGCAGATGTACATGCGGCGGACGTTGCAGTTTCCATGGGAATGGCTTCAGGCCAACGAGTGGAGCGGTCGATGACGGTAAACAGGTAATGATGTCCTTGTGATGTGGGTAGGGAGCCTACAACGTCGACGTGAATGTGTGCGAAATGACGCTGAGGTTGAGGAAAGGTGCCCACTCCTGAATCCGTGTGTCGATGTACTTTGGAAGTTTGGCAAGAAATACAGGCACGGACCCAATCCTTAGCATCCTTAGAAATGCCGTGCCAAATGAACTTTGCCTTCAGCAGCTGTGCAGTAGAATGGCACGAGGGATGTGAAAGGCCGTGAATGAAATCAAACACCTGCCGGCACATGGGAGCAGGAATCCAAGGTCGCGGTCTACCAGTACTGACGTCACAGAGGAGGGTGGTGTTGGAGTCTTCGAGGGGGAAGTCTTCCCAACGGAGGGACGTGCAGGATGTCCTACATGCTTGGTACTCTGGATCCTGTCGTTGGGCTTCAGCCAGGGCGTTGTAATCCAATCCCAGTTGAACGGCAGCCAACGTGTTTCTTGACAGGGCATCGGCAAAGGGATTCATTTTCCCAGGGACGTATTGAAGGGTGCAATTATATTCAGCCACGGTGGAGAGATGTCGGCGTTGACGGGCGGACCAGGCATCAGACTGTCAAGTAAAGGCGTGCACCAGAGGCATGTGGTCTGTGCGAATGGCGAAGGGCGTACCTTCTAAGAAATGGCGAAAGTGACGGAGAGCCAAGTGCACCGCCAGCAATTCTTGATCGAAGGTAGAATAACCCAATTCTGCCTTGGACAGTTTTCTGCTGAAGAAGGCCAATGGGCGGGGCGAGCCGTTGACCACCTGCTCAAGTACTGCACCAATAGCAACGTCGCTGGCATCGGTGGAGAGAAGGAGAGGGGCATGTGGGATAGGAAAAGTGAGAGCCACAGCAGTTGATAGGGCCTTCTTTGCATTGCAGAAGGCAGCTTCTTGAAGGGGACCCCACTTCAGGTTCTTTGGCTTGCCCTTGAGGGAGGCGTAGAGGGGAGCAAGAGTGGCGGCAATGGCTGGCAGAAAACGGTGATAATAGTTGATCATGCCCAAGAATTCCTGCAGAGCTTTGACGGTCGAGGGCGCGGGGAAGTTCTGAACGGCTGCTACCTTCTCAGGGAGGGGATGGACTCCTTCAGGAGTGATGCGGTGCCCTAAGAACGACACTTCGTTGGCGCCAAAGGTACAAAGGTACACTTGTCGTACCGGACAACAAGGCCGTTTTGTTGCAGGCGGTCGAGCACGATGCGCAAGTGATGGAGGTGTTCCTCTTTTGAGGAGGAGAACACAAGTATGTCGTCCACATAACATACACAGAAAGGGAGGTCCCCTAAGATGCCATCCATGAGACGTTGAAACGTGGCCCCAGCATTATGAAGGCCAAAACAGGAGTAATTGATGGTGTATGTACCAAACGGAGTGGTGATGGCGGTCTTGGGGATGTCTTCTGGGTTGATAGGCACCTGATAATACCCCTTCAGGAGGTCGAGCGTAGAGAAAACCTTCACTTTGTGCAGGTAGGAGGTCACGTCGGCAATGTTTGGGAGGGGGTAGTGATCCGGTTCTGTTTGCATGTTCAGGCGCCTGTAATCCCCGCACGGACGGAGGGAGCCATCTTTCTTCAGAACGATGTGTAAGGGTGACGACCATGGGCTAGAGGCCTTTTGGCAAAGGCCCATTTCCTCCATTTCGGCGAATGTCTGTTTGGCGGCTGCCAATCATTCCGGTGCCAGACGTCTGAATTTTGCGAAGACTGGGGATCCCGTCGTCTTGATATGGTGATAAATACCGTGCTTGGCAGGAACCGTGGGCGTTTGGCGAAGTTCTGGACGGAAAACTTCCGGGTACGACGTGAGGAGGTGGGCGTAGGCATCCGTGGGTGCGCTGATGTGGAGAGCGAAGTTAGAGGGGGCGGGTTGAAGAGGTGTCTACAAGTACGAGTCTGCGTTGACCAATCGTCGGTGGGCGACATCGACCAGAAGGTGGTAATGAGAGAGGAAATCTGCACCGAGGATTGGCAATGTGACGTCAGCAACAAGAAACTTCCAATTGAATTTACCGTTTCCGAACGATAATGTGAGGTTCTCGTAACCGTAGGTGGGTATCGCAGATCCGTTGGCAGCTACCAAGTGGACGTCGGCAGATGTAGACAGACTACGTCGTGTCTTGAAGAGTTCCCTTGGCAAAAGAGAACGACAAGCACCCGTGTCTACCAAAAATCGCACGCCCGTTCCTGCATCATGTAAAAAGAAAAGATTCGAAACACGGGAGGCCACCACCACGAGCGATGGCGAAGTGAGCCCTCGCTACTTCGCGGTTCGACCATCGCGGATTCACCACTTCGCGGGTTTTTTTCATAACCCATATATATAAACATATCGCGGATTTTCCGGAAATTTCGAAAATACCGAGATATCTGAAGACCCCAAATACGATATTTTGTTACCTGTAATTCCATTAATACTGTAATTAGTAATATCTGCTCTTACTGATTGTTCATTGCATTACATATGACATATAATTCAGTACAGAAAGAAATAAAACACGAAAAGAGAATGTGATCATACGATAATTCAGTACACAGTACATAGTAAAATTAAATCGAACATGAAACGCAAATCAGATGCAGTCATACCATATTAGAATGGTGTAAGGCTGCTGATGGCTACTACTGTACTACAAATGTAATGGATGTGCATCTTTTCCATGAATCTTTTGTATGTATACGTACGTAGTACTGTATCCAATAATATTCTTTGTTGCAAAAATCACATCTCGAATAAGCGTACGAGAGAGAGAGAGAGAGAGAGAGAGAGAGAGAGAGAGAGAGAGAAAGAGAGAGAGAGAGAGAGAGAGAGAGAGAGAGAGAGAGAGAGAGACCTATCCTACAACAAAACAAGTGTAAAATAGCGTACGTAAAGCTGTATTATTATTATTATTATCGCTGTGTAGATGTTGTTAAGTTATTGTGAACTTTAATCTGTGCTGTGCGTGACTGTTTTAAGTTGAACTTTTTGTTGAACTTTCTGTTATACCCTACTGTACTATGGCTCCCAAGCGTTCTGCTTCTACTAAGGCTGGTAGTGAGCCTAAACGCCACCGAAAGATGATGACGATTGCTGAGAAGGTGACGCTTCTCGATATGTTAAAAGACGGTAGAAGTTACGCGGCCGCAGCCCGCCATTTTGGAGTCACCGAATCCACCGTTCGCTATATCAAGAAGGACGAGGCGAACATTAGAAAGACGGCTACCATCACCTTTAGCAGATCAGCGAAGCGAGTCGTTACCACTCGTAATAAAACGATCGTACGCATGGAAGGTGCTTTAGCAGTGTGGATTGCCGACTGCCGGAAGAAGAACATAGCCTTGGATACGAACACCATCCGAACCAAGGCTTTGAGCTTGTATGAGAATTTTGCGGCAAAGGAACCTCAAGACGACGATGGCGACCATGCTGAAGAAGATGATGATGTAGATGAACCTCAACCAGGGACATCCACTGATTCCCAGCATCAGAAACAACGTTTTTCCGCCAGCAAAGGATGGTTCGCGAAGTTTCAGAAACGCTTCGCCCTGAAAAGCGTTTCCCTGCATGGCGAGGCTGCTTCCGCTGACACTGCCGCTGCTGAAACTTACGTGAATGAGACGTTCAAGAATATTATCGCCGAAGGTGGATACAAGCTGGAACAAGTGTTTAATATGGATGAGACCGGCTTGTTTTGGAAGAGAATGCCGTCGCGAACTTTCCTGTTCAAAGAAGAAGCCAAAGCCTCTGGCTTTAAAGCATTCAAGGATCGCGTTACCCTCGTGATGTGTGGCAATGCTGCTGGATTTTTGCTAAAGCCGGGGCTTATTTACAAGTCGAAAAATCCTCGCGCTTTGAAAAATAAAAATAAGAATCTCCTTCCCGTGTACTGGATGCATAATCCAAAAGCATGGATTACGAAGATGCTGACCTCCAACTGGTTCCACCAGTGTTTCATCCCGCAAGTCAGTCAATATCTCTTAGAGAAGGGCTTGCCATTCAAGATCCTTCTCCTTATGGATAACGCTGGTGGACACTCAACTGACCTGTCGCGTGAGGGCGTTCAGGTTGAGTTCCTGCCACCCAACACCACGTCATTAATTCAACCGATGGACCAGGGGGTTATCAGGGCGTTCAAGGCCCTCTACACGAAGAATACCTTGGCGGACCTCGTTGCGTGTGTGGATGCTGCCAAAGAAGATGAAGATGAAGATTTTAATTTGAAGGCGTACTGGCGGAAGTACACCATAGCCACGTGCCTGCAGAACATTCAGAAGGCACTGCAAGAAATGAAACCTGCAACCGTTAATGCGAGCTGGAAGAAGTTGTGGCCCCAGATTGTTTACGACGAGGAGGGATTTACTCCGTCTGAAATCCAACACTCTGCAATACGCAAATCTGTGCAGTTGGCTGCGATAATTGGAGGTGACGGGTTTGGCGACATTACGACTGAAGACGTCGACGAGTTGTTGGACTGCCATTCCCAGCCGCTAACTGACGCAAACCTAGAAGACCTGACGAAATCGGCCAGTGAAGAAGAGAGCGAAACACAGGAAGAGACCCAAGAAAATGTCGAAGAAACGGGCTTAACATTAGAACGGCTTGCCAAGGTCTGCAACCATACAAAGGAGGTGAAAGAAATGTTGCAAGAGTGGGACGAGGATATGGTTCGTTCTATGCAATTCTGCAAGAAAATCGATGAAGACATGACTCCCTACAGGATGCTCTTAGAGCGAAAAAAGAAGCAGCGGCAGCAACTTCCGATCACAATGTTCTTCCAGCCTCGCAAAAAAGAGCCAGTTCCTCCTGCTAGTACGCCTTCGGAAGAAATTGAAGAAGTTTCCCAGGAAGAAGTTGAAGAGGTGTCCGAGGAAAAGACACCTCCGTCTGAAGAGACGTAAAATACTATCATTGGCTGCACAGTAGAAGACATCATCAGCTTCATCATCATCATTTCTACTGTGCAGCAAAGCCATCGCCATCATCATTCAAGTTTTTCTTCAACTTCTTTCGTGGTGAGTACAGTAACAATCTTTATTTTTTACTTTAATATTCTAAGATTTTAATATTTGTGCCTGTTTTAGTTTAGTATGCATTAAGTTAAAGGGAAGGTTTTAAAAGTCTGAAGAGTATACATGTTGTAACCTATCATATTTTTTTTGTTTAAAATTTACATTTACGTACGTAAAACAATCTCTCTCTCTCTCTCTCTCTCTCTCTCTCTCTCTCTCTCTCTCTCTCTCTCTCTCTCTCTTTCTCTCTCTCGTAAATTGTTTTCCTGCTTTGCTACGTGCAGTATGTACTGTATGATTTCATATAGATAAGGTAAATAATATTTGTAATAACATATTTTCTAAAAGCTTTTACTGTAATATTATTTATCACTTTCATCATGCGCGTTAAAAGCCTTCTTTGTTTACTGAGCGTACTTTATGACTCCGTCATTTCAGGCGGCATCATAAAGAAAAACATTTCATTTGGAAGTCCTAAGAAAAATGAAGTAAAACATTGGTAATAACAAAATCAACATACTTTACTGAATAATCAATATATCGATGCAAAAACTAACTTATACACAGATGTGTAAATGCGTTTGTTTCTTCATTATGATCAGAGATAAACGTGAA
>NC_090759.1:24679564-24692064 GCF_036898095.1 Palaemon carinicauda
GAAACGCTCGGCACACATGTCTGCACTAATGCTAGGTTCACCTTTGGAAATGGAACAGTCTACGTGGGCAACTCAGGGCCCTCACTTAGTTTGTAGTACAGTATGTAACTACACACTCACCCTGGAATTAATCGTCCCAATTAAAACCACTGTTCCTAGCAGAGTTAAACAGTAGGGTTAACGACGCAACCCACTGCTACCACAGATCTCTTTAGTTCCTCTACTTGCTTCGCATAGTGGTGAAAGAACACTCTGGAAGACTTCCAGCCAGTGTATGAACGGAGATGTTCAAAATCCATACAATTAAAGAAATTTAAGGATGAGGCAACTTTCCTCGGATTGTGACCTGCGGGTGTACTGTCAGGATCCGCTCTGCGAATAAAATATGTGATTTTCGCTCTGAGTTGATTCAGAGATAAATTTGAGCCTGATGTTTCTCCCCTGAATAGTTGACCACCCTTGAAGTCTGAAGTTCTATGAAGATAGACCTTTAGGCATTCTATTGGACATAGAGATGCATCTTCTTTCAGAGGGCAGATTCTCCAGGGACCCCACCTGTTGGTGGGTAACTCATTCTTGGCGAGAAACGTAGGATCCGGAAACAGGTTCA
Organism: Palaemon carinicauda; assembly: GCF_036898095.1. NCBI lineage: Eukaryota > Metazoa > Arthropoda > Malacostraca > Decapoda > Palaemonidae > Palaemon > Palaemon carinicauda. Next base: position 24,680,175 of record NC_090759.1, read on the forward strand.
GTTCTCCCCCATCCAGGAACTGAACACGACCTGCCTCTCTCGAGAGGGCTACAATCTCACTAACCCTGGCCCCGGACGCGAGTGCAAATAGGAAAATAACTTTTTGTGTCAAATCCTTTAACGCACACTCCTCATTGCTCAACAGAGAAGCGAAATGAAGAACTTTGTCTAAAGACCATGAAATGGGCTTTGGAGGTGCTGAAGGTCTGAGCCTAGCGCAGGCTTTCGGAACTTTATTAAAGATCTCGTTACCTAGGTCGACCTGGAAGGCATATAGAATGGGTCTTGTCAAAGCAGACTTACACGCTGAAATCGTGTTAGCTGCCAACCCTTGACCATGGAGGTGGATGAAGAAAGATAAGCAGAAGTCTGTCGAGATCTCCTGCGGATTCTTCGCCTTAACAAAGGCCACCCATTTTCTCCAAGATGACTCATATTGCCTTCTAGTAGATTTGCACTTATATTCTTCTAGGAAGTCTATGCTGGCTTTCGAAATCCCGAAACGCTTTCTCACCGCTAGGGAGAGAAAATCATGAGCTGCAGGGTCCGGGTTTTCTGTAATGAAGCGCAGACAGTCGACTTCTGGACTCGCTGGGTCAGAACTGGATCTGGTAGCGGTACAAACTTCAGCCGTAGTTCCAATGCCAGGGGGAACCACACCCTGTTCGGCCACTTGTGGGCCACTATTGCCGCTACCCCCTTGAAGGATCTCAGTTTGTTGAGGACCCTCAACAGAAGGTTGTGAGGAGGGAACAGATAAATCCTGGACCATCTGTTCCAGTCGAGGGACATCGCGTCCACTGCTTCCGCTAAGGGGTCCTCGTACGGGGACACGTACAGGGGCAACTTCTTGTTGTCTTTCGTCGCAAAGAAGTCTATCTGCAGTTCTGGGACTTGATTCAGAATGAAGGAGAATGATCCTGCGTCTAAGGACTATTCCGACTCTATCGGTGTGAACCTGAATAGAGCGTCCGCTGTCACATTGCGAACTCCTTGAAGGTGAACTGCCGACAGTTACCACTTCTTCTTTTCCGCCAATCGGAAGATGGCCAACATCACCTGGTTGAGAGGTGGTGACCTCGATCCTTGTCGATTCCAGCATCTCACAACTACATCTCTGTCCATCACCAATCTTATGTGGATCGAGTGACGCGGGGAGACTTTCTTTAAGGTAAGGAGCACTGCCATAGCTTCTAGAAAGTTTATGTGAAAGGTCTTGAATAGCTTGGACCAAGTCCCCTGGACTTTTTTCCGATGAGAGTGACCTCCCCATCCCTCCTTCGAGGCGTCTGAGTGAATCGTCACCGACGGGGGAGGTGGCTGAAGAAGAACCGACTTCTTTAGATGTCTGGCTTGGGACCAAGGCCTGAGAAGAGTACGTAGCCGAAGCGGAACTGGTCTTCTCAGATCTCTTCGCGCGTTTGATGCATAACTTCTCCAAACTCCGGTTGCATCCTTTAGCTGTGCTCTTAGCACTGGGTCTGTCACCGAAGCAAATTGGAGAGAGCCCAGTACCCTCTCCTGTTCGCGTCTTGATATCCTTTCGGAATCTAGAAGTCTCTTGACAGAACCCGCTATCTCCTTCCTTTTCTTCGCCGGGATGGAGAAACGGTGTGACATTAGGTCCCAGTGGATTCCCAGCCACTGGAACTTTTGAGATGGAGAAAGTCAAGACTTTTTTCTGTTGATCTTGAAGCCTAGGTACTCTAGGAACTGGATCACTTGACTGGAAGCTTGCAAGCATTCTGTCTCGGATGCTGCCCACACCAGCCAGTCGTCCAGGTAGGCTACTACCTGAATTCCCTTTAGGCGTAATTGTTTGAGAGCTACGCTCGCAAGCTTCGTGAAAATCCTTGGGGCTATATTTAGCCCGAATGGCATGGCTCTGAAGGCGTATAGTCTTCGTTGTAGCCTGAACCCTAGGTAGGGGGAGAGTCGACGGTTGATTGGAACGTGCCAATAGGCGTCTGACAAGTCTATAGAGACGGAATATGCCCTCTTGGGCATTAAGGTCCTTATGTGTTGCAGTGTTAGCATCTTGAATTTGCAATTCACTTTGAACTTGTTGAGTGGCGACAAGTCCAGAATGACTCTGAGCTTTTCCGAGTCTTTCTTGGGAACACAAAACAGCCTCCCTTGGAATTTGATGGCCTTCACCCTTCGGATCACTTTTTTCTCCAACAGTTCTTGAACGTACTCCTCCAGAACGGGGGTGGAGTGTTGGAAAAACCGAGGGCACGGGGGTGGAGTGCTGTACCAGCTCCAGCCCAGTCCATTCTTGAGTAGGCTGTGGGCCCAGGGATCGAAGGTCCACCGATCCCGAAAATTCTGAAGTCTCCCTCCTACCGGCATCATCTCACTTGGACTGCCGTCCTGAGGTCTTGCCTCCCTGACCGCGACCACCCCTGAATCCCCTTCCCCTTGAGGGGCGCCTAGACGAGCCTCTGGCTGCTCCTCTAGGCTTTGCTCGAAAGGAAGTAGACTGCCCTTCGAACGTTGGGATGAATGCCGTTTACTGTGTCGACACAGCCTGGGGTACCCACTGAAATGTGGTCGGGGTTTGTGCCACCATCTGGGGCACTGAAGGCAATGGCAATTGCAGTTGCTGTTGCTGTCTAAGAGGCTTGGCTGGCCGAGACGGTAGCCTAGTCCTCATAGTCTTCCTCTTTGGTTGAGGACCCTCATCCGGGGAAGACTTTCTTTTGATAGCCAGGCCCCACTTCTGGAGAAGGTTTCTATTCTCCAAGGCGGCCTTATCAACAACTTTTTTGACCAATTCGGTAGGGAAAAGGTCTTTGCCCCAAATGTTGGAGGAGATTAGTTTCCTTGGCTCGTGCCTCACCATAGCCGAGGTGAACACGAACTCCCTACAAGCTCTCCTCGCCTTGACGAAGCTATAAAGATCCTTCGTCACAGTGGCCAGATGAGTCTTGGCCACAACCATGAACATTTCATGGACCTTGGGGTCACTTGCCATCGTCTCAAGAGTAGTCTGAAGAGCAATTGAGGCAGCCAGTCTTTCTTTTGTCTCGGACTCTCTCCGCAAAAGAGAGTCAGACAGCTTAGGGAGGTCCTCGCCGAACTGACGTCCGGCAATATCAGCCTCCAACTTCCCAACTGAGAACGTAAGATGGACGTCCTTCCAGTCTTTGTGGTCCATAGGCAGGGCCAGCGACAAGGGTTTACACTCCTCCAGGGAGGGGCAAGGCTTGCCGGCCTCGACTGCTTTTAGTACAGCCGCAAACCCTTTCTGTAAAAAGGGGAAGGCTCTAGCAGGAGAGGACACAAAGGAAGGGAGCTTCTTACTCAATGCAGCTACCTTTGAGTTCGAGAAGCCCCTCTCTTTCAACGAGGATGAAAGCAAAGCTTGAGCCTTAGCATGGTCCATCACTATGACCTCCTTCGGCTCTGTCTCCTCCTTTGAAGCTGGTTCCTTCCTCAGCCGGACATAACAGTCCGGATATGACGCCTTGTTGGGCCAGAATTCCACCTCCTCTAGGGGAACTGAACCCAACTTATCCGAGATGACGATCTTTCCAGTCGTCATCGGCATGTGCTCAGCATACCTCCATGGGTTAGCATCTGAGCACAAGGGAAGGTCTTTCACATTGAGCCTTTTCTGGGGCCCATGTGATGCTGCAAGGTTCTGCATCCGCAGTTCCATTGCAGCCGCCTTCTCCTGATTCTCCTTCTGCATTTGTTGGATCATTCCAACAATGGAGGAGAGGGCCTGTCCAGCTCTACTGGGAGAGCGGCCGATGTTGAGGGAATAGGCTCCGGGATCTGAACCGGAGTAGCCGACACCTCGTCGACCTCTTCCTCTACAACGTCTGGGGCTTGAACTTCATCCTGGGCTTCTGCCAGGAGGTCTTCCTCCAGACGCTCATCCACGTCAGACATCCTGTCATCCAACTGGATGTCTTGCATAGCGACTGCGACTTCAGCCTCCACCTGGATCTGAACTTGGGGGATCTCCTCTTGAGGCTGGGGAATCACTGCATCAGCTGATGCCCTAGGGAAAAGATACGCCCTCATCTTCTCACTTGGAAGATAAGGTCCAGAGGTATTCTTCTGGAAGCCCCTTACCCAGATACGAAGCTTCTCCCTTGCTATATCCCTTGATTCCGCCGTCCTAGGGGAATCAAAGGCCTCAGTAATCAGGTTAGTGCACACGGTACATACCTGAGGGTCCCAATACTGGAGATCACCCTTGGAGACAGCGCATGCTGCGTGCCTCCTACAAAACTCATGTCCGCAGAGGTTCTTGCTGCGGACGTTGCAGAAAACACTTCCGCACTTCGGAGGGTCCTCCTGTAAAGAGAAGAAATTTCCATGAGTATCAAGTGAACTATGTATCACTGGATATGCATAGTATAGCATAACAATTCAGAAAGGAAAGACACACACTTGTGTTTCCTTCACAACCAATTGTTGCAGCCTTCCAGATAATAAAATCGAATGGTTAATCTCTTCTAGAATAACCAATGCAAAGTTTCCAGAGGAAACAGGTGGAGCTCACACCTAAGCAATGATTTTAAAATCCTGGATAATGGACAAGAAAGAACTCACTTTCTTATCTGTAAGGCAATAGCAAAGGGCTGTGCAAGACAACACAAAAGTGTTAGAACACACAGTGCTGTACCAAAACTTATACTATAGTTTTCTTCTTACAGTATATGTTATACTGAAGAATACTGGTACAGTATAGAAGGTTATGTGCCGGCCGGCACACACCATAACTAGCTTTAAAGTATACTACTTAACAGCTATAAGGCGGCAGAACGCTGGTTCAAATGCATGTGCCGGCCGGCAGTAACTGCCGTCCGGCAACAGCCAATGTCGGCCGGCAGTGACTGCCGGCCGGCAACTACACAAGGTAGTACCCGGCTGCCGGCCACACTCCTGGCGACCGGCAGACAAGGGCTGACATTAGCCGGCCGGCAAAGGTACACAACCGATGCCAGCCAGCAGCAAAAGAACCAGAGGACTACACCTGCCCGGCTGCTGGCCGCCGGGTCGGGTACAGCACTAGAAGAAAACAGAATGGATGCCGGGATAAGAGCGCACACTACCTCCAAGCCCGGCAATCCGAAAGAGTGCATATAAGGAAGGGAAGAATCTAATTCAGGCTTCCTGACCAATGCCGTCTGGTTCTACAGGCAGGCATGGATGAGGGACCAAGGGAAGTCCGGGCAGCACTCAAAGCAGAAGACCCTTGCCGGTCGGCAGCTCTGCCGGCCGCCAAGGGACTGAGTCAATTCCACATCCTAACCTATCCTAGGTCCAGATGTAGAATGACGTACAGTACTGTAATGGCTAGGCCATTACGGAGATAGAGGGGGAAGGGACAAAAGAGGGTCCTACCAACCTTGCTTTAGTGAAGGATCACCCGCAGCCAAGAAAACTCATCTTAGCCTAAGGGAGATCCAAGGAGGGATTTAAGATACCGAGGTATCAGGCCAGCAATACTTGCCAGCTCCCAGAGAACCAAAGCAAGGAAGGTGTTGCTACTCCCAGGGAAAGAAACTTATCCTCCCCCGAGAACAGCAACAAGGACTAGTCTGGTAGATCACAAAAGAAGGAATCATCTCGTACAGAAACCTTCGGTAGTGACCTAAGGAGGCTAAGCCTCCTATGTCTGTGTCAGGCCAGCGAGGGAGACTCTACCCCAAGCCAGACGAACACAGACTCAGACTAAAAACTCTGTTGTTCTGTCCCACTCTGAAACCAGACTTACTGGAACAGGAGGGTACAGTAACACCCCAGTATAGTTTTATCGAAAGTTAATTCAGATAAACCACTTAGGGATAAGCCCAAGGCTTAAACAGAGGGAAAGGGATTGCATAACTTCTCCGAAGAAAAGAAAGCAACCGGGGAGTATGAGAAAGTATACTAAGGCTCCATAAGCAACTTAGCCTAGGCACCAAGAGAATCGATTACCTAAATCACCGAAACTCACTCGTATACTATCTTGGAAATATTCAACATAATCTTAAATGTATAAAAAACAGCCTCAAGCTTCAATAAAATTTTAATACACTCGGAAAACCAAAATCATGCAGAAAGTACTAGGACCAAACGACTAGGCTACATGGCCTAGCGTAGGCCAGAGTTGGCGAATACTTCGCCAAAATAATACTAAAGCACGAAAGGAAATCCTATGTAACGCTAAATAGCTAAAATTTATTAAAGCAAAACAACCGGGAATGTCGCTCTGGCTAACTAAACTTATACCTAGCGAGCGACAGCGTCCATGACGCCTCCGGTAGGCTACGGCTCTTGTAACAAAGATTAATCCTATTAATCACTCAAAAATTTACCAAGAGCCTACATTTATACATAAAAGAAATGGTACTCAACTTATCAGAGGCCGACGAAGTTGGAGAAGCCATGAAAAGCTGAATAAATCCAAGATTTGCGAGAAACACAGGAAAAAACACCGAGTTGTTAAGCTACGCAAAAAGGAATACAGATGGCGCCAGGATTGGCGCCAGGCACGCTTACGAAACTGGAGAATAGGGAGCCTTGGGAGCGGCTCCCCCTTTTTCTTTCCCGATTTCGTTTCTTGCCAATTGACCCCTCGATACGTAATCTCTGTTTGGGGTGCAGATTGCCATGTGGCGTGTCAAGAATACGACCTCTGATATGTCGCGATATCCCTTTCATGAGGGATATTCGCTCCAGGAGTTAGAATTCTGGTACCTTAAGGTAAATTCTCTGGGAATATCGCCATAGTTGTAATATACCCTAGGAAGCTACCCTATAGGAACTTCCATCAGGACGACATGGCTTGAGCCCAAAAATATATATATAATGTCCCATGTAGACGGATAATGAGACGTCGGCATATGGGTTTTCTTCATTTATTACTAAAGGTTCGTTCATAAGTACACTTTACATAGATACCCTCTCAGGTGTGGGCCTTGTCTACTCGAGCGCCCAAAGGCAACTAACTCCCCTCGCTATCAAAATGCAATCATGTTACAACAACATGCTGAGTTATAGGTTTTTGTGGAATTTTCATGATTATAGAGTTCATTTACCTTGCCATACATGAATTAGGACATATATATATATATATATATATATATATATATATATATATATATATATTTATATATATATATATTATATATATATATATATATATATATATATATATATATATATATATATATATATATATATATATATATATATATATATATGTTATTGCAGTCAGAAACAAGATGTAGAATGGTTATGCAGGTCAGTTACACTTTTTCAATAGCAGGGGAGGGGGTGAAAAAGGTGCTCAGATAATCTATTTTTTCTGTAAACACGAAATTTCCTCATGAGATACCGGGGTTCAGGTTTTTTTTTTTTTTTTTTTTTTTTTTTTTTAATTCTATCTTTGGCAACAACTACTCTGAATATAAACACCAAATACTGCAGTTTGGTTACAATTCAAATAAGGACAATCACAGTAGATTGTTCTCGGATACCTGTGTTATTGTCTGGTACGGGGTAAAGACATGGAACCACGAACAGCTGTCCCTAAGTATTGGCTTATGCTTGAAATGTATCTAATATGGAGAGTTAACACGACGAACCCAAGGCGACTCTGCTTGAAAAAGAACGTATTCATATCTTTGCACCGCACATGTTTCAAGCACGCTCGTACATAGTAACGATTTTGATTGTTATCTTAATCGCTCTTCCCTGCACAGATAATAAACCAACCTGGATAGTTCATGTCTAATGGTGTTCCAATTTTGTGACGTCCTTGCTCGCAAGTTGTAGTATTTAAGCTCTATGCCTGTTTAATAAAGTTCAGTTGCATTCACCTCGCCTCTCGGTTTTCATCTAACTGGCGCCTTGTACACTTTCAACAGGCCTTACGGGTACCTTGATATCTCAGGAATGTGTCAACAATGATCCAAGACACATCCCGAAGAGAGGAGAAGAAAGCTGTTAGTAATAGTAATAGTTTTAGTTTTACTATGATAGTACTCTTTTCATTTTAAGCTTGAAAGCTGCTACGTTTTAGCTCAAATTTATTCACTTCCCAGGGTGGGTGTAAGCAGTATAGATATGATAGTACAGTAATGCTGTTACTGAAATTCATTCATTTTTCAGGATGGTATAACTGATATTAAGGTATTTTATATTAGTTATTCATTACTTCTCATCTAGTTTATTTTCTTTTTCCCCTTACTTGGGCTTATAGTGTCCTGCCTTTCCAAATAGTGTTGTGGTTAAGCTAGTAATAGTAATAATAATAATAATGATCATCATCATCATCAACCTACTACTACTACTACTACTACTACTACTACTACTACTACTACTACTACTACTACTACTACTACTACTAATAATAATAATAATAATAATAATAATAATAATGAGAGATGATCTGATGGTAATGAAATATCCAGATAGGTATGAGCAGACCTGGTATAATATTTGTTACTACATCATATTTTTTTTATGTATATTTCAAACATGTAATATTTCAAACGCACTACTTTGAGCTATAATGCAAATATTAGAGTAGCTAAAGATGAGGAAAATATTTTAAGGGAATTATTCACTTTGCTTTCATTTGTAGCAACATTGTAAACTCCTGTACATTTATTAAATGCTCGTATTCTCTCCAATTTCCTGTTGTAAAATCAAATTCGGTGCTCACCGACAGTCCTTTCAATTAAGTTTCTGGCGCTGTAAAAAGGATTTTTTTTATAATATATTTTTATTTCCTCTTCTTCCCACAGAGAGAGAGAGAGAGAGAGAGAGAGAGAGAGAGAGAGAGAGAGAGAGAGAGAGAGAGAGAGAGAGAGAGAGAGAGAGAGAGAGAGAGGGGCAATTTTGAAAATCAGTTATATTGGGCCAACAGTGTTTTACGGTCTCTTTCTCTTCTTTTTCTTTGCCATTTTTCCACAACACATTGACTAAACTATCATTTTAGATGTAAAAATATTTAACCTTATTCTCAGAAACGATTAAGAATAGTAACTTTTGTCGGTATTCATCAAAATATTTAACGTAGAAAACGTTGTAAGTTTTCAGGTTCAATAGCAGCTAGCAGCTGTAAGTTCTTTTTATGAATGAAGTTTTTTTTTTCTTTTTTTTTTTTCAACAAAGCAAAAATCATTAGGTTTATGGGTAAATTAGTTCCCTCTATGGACTTTTATGCACAATGAATAAAATGATTTTTTAATATAATCATAAATAACGACGGTATTTCTTACCTTGTATAACTAATATCGGCTAAAAAGATATACAGGTTTATAATTCACCTTCAAGGTTGAATTAATAAATGAAAATTAAAAATGCTTGTAAAACTTTAGTTGCTTTCATAGAAATTTGCCGTTACCTTTTTAGCATTTTACGTCAGTCTATATTATTATTATTATTATTATTATTATTATTATTATTGGTATTGATATTATTTTCATTATTATTATTATTATTATTATTTTTATTATTATTATTATTATTATTAAACTACAATCCTAGTTACCAAATTGATTTTTACCTCAAGACTAATTAGTTTTTGCGTTTTGAATAACAGAAAAAATTCTGATCCAGTATATTTTTTAGATTTTAATCAAGTTGAGTATTTTGCTGATGACGGCTTCGGAAAAGTCTATTAAACCTGTCTCACATGAATTATATATAGAGTTCGTTGGCCACTTTGACTGTTGTATGCCTTTTGTACGTAATGAGAATATCTAATGGCCTGGCTTTTAAGGTCTTATCCGTTTTTTTATTCACTATGTTGGGTTGCCATGACAACGATGCTCTCGTCTCGGATTGAAAAGATGCTGCTATAAAGTGACGTTAGGATGCTGGGAGTATCGTGCTAGTCCTTTGGATTACTCGGGGATTAAAGGTTTAAAGCCAGCTCATGAATGGCAGAAGCAAGGGACAGTAACATTGCCCTATCAAGCAGGACAATGCCCCAGAGTCTAACCATATTACATATGATTACCGCTCAAGCCCCCTCTCTACCCAAGCTGGACCAAGTAGGGTGAGGCAATGGCTGCTGATGGCTCAGCAGATAGAGCTATAGGCTCCCCCATACCCGCAATCCTTAGCTCACAAGGATGGTGAGGCTGCAGCGACCAAAGGAACTAGTGAGTTTTAGCGGGACTCGAACCCCAGTCTGGGATTCACCAGGGAACGACGCTACCATCAGGCCACCACAACGGCGAAGATATAGATTTGGGGACCAGTGGAGCAGAGTTGGTAAAGAAGTCCCACTCCCCTTTAATATTAAAACTATCATTATTATTAAAGTTGTTATTAATTTTGAGTTGTTGGTAATTTTAAAGGTATTCTTACATACTTTTAGTTGCTGAGCTAGCTATGAAAACCCCATTCTCTTGGAGGCCCGGGGCTGGGGAGTGGGAAATAGCTACGCCTCTGCTGTAAGTACTCCTTTATATGAATTAGAGCTTAAGGCCAGTCTTCAATTTCCTACATGGAATATACAGTAGTTACTGTCACAGAAGAATTGTATCTCTTTAGTGGAAATTACATGTGTGGGATCTGGCATTTTGAACCGTTACCAATACTCCATTAATTGTTGAATAAGAAATATTAAGTGTGTGACTATTATTTAATATGTTCATTTAGGAAGCCTTGCTAAGGATATAGAGCTTTCTTGTATTTTTGTGATTTCTTTTAATTTTTTGAAATAGGCAGTTATATTTCTGAAGTGTATCTTTCTTTGCACTTTTTGGAGGATTGGTAATATCACTCCCTCAAGTAAATGCTGCTGTGGTAGATCTGGTCATCCTGATTGTTGCCCAAAATATATAATTCCATAGACATCTTTATGCTTTGACGTGCGTTGCCAAAACCTCTGGCAAGGAATTGCCCATCTGAGGTTGTTGTGGCCTGATCGGTAACGTCTCTGCCTGGTTATTGCCAGATGGGGTTCGAGTCCCGCTCAGACTCGTTAATGCCTTTAATGTCCGCAACCTTACCATTCTTGTGAGCTAAGGTTTTGGGGGTTTGGGGGAGCCTGTAGGTCTATCTGCTGAGTCAGCAGCAGCCATTGCCTGCTCCTCCCTGGTCCTAGCTTGGGTGGAGAGGGGTCTTGGGTGCTGATCATATAATATATGGTCAGTCTCTAGGGGATTCTCCATTTTGCTAGGACAATATCACTGTCCCTTGCCTCTGCCATTCATGGGTAGCATTTGAACCTTTAAATGGTTAGTTCCCTGGTTTGCAGTTTAGCCTCCACAACGGCCTGGATAGTTAGGGGTTCTTTTAATCTGTTCTTGGCTTTCTTAAGTTTTCTAACTTAGATTGGAGCTTGGTGATAATTTTTTGGTATCGCTATTGAATGTTTATTGTCGATTGCTAAGCACATTGGTTAAGGTGTAGTATAATGACCACAGGAATATAATTTCTAGTATTGCTTATTTAGATGAATTTTCTCTATCTTTCCCATTTCTTGAGTTTAGACTTTTTCTTCCTGAATCTCTTGAGAGTGGTTTAGCTATAATGAGTGCAAGGGCGGGGGGGGGGGGGGTGTTGGCGTAAATTATGGAGAATGAAATTAAACCTAAATGAAAATTTATGGTGATTATAGCAAGTCTAAAACATTGTATTAGAGGTTCCACTGTTTTTTTTATATTGAAAGTTTTAGGTTTCACTCGTGATTGCCCATTCTACTTTGAGAAGCACTTTTTGTCTTTTTCAACATCATAAGAAACACATAAACTGAAAAAGGCTTTAATTAAAGATTTTGGGAAACTTGCCATCTTAAGGAAATGAGTTTATTCTTTCAATTGTTCAACTGTTTGGTCTCCTGCAGTTATCTCGCTTATTATTGGACAAAAACCTGAGTTTGATACTTGTAAAACAGGACTTTATATAGATGTTTTCTTCTTTA
>NC_090759.1:24697064-24704564 GCF_036898095.1 Palaemon carinicauda
ATATATATATATATATATATAGATATATATATAGATATATATATATATAGATATATATATATATATAGATATATATATATAGATATATATATATTATATATATATATATATATATATATATATATATATATATATATATATATATATATATATATATATTATATATGTGTGTGTGTGTTTAAGCAGAAAATGATTCTTCAATTGTTTTTTAATTTTAATAAATAAGTTACAGCCAGTTATGTGGCGGTGTTTTTCTCCATCATAATTGAATTGATTGGTTCAGTGAACGAAATTCATGGAAATAAATGTGATTTAAAATCCTACCAAGTAATTTGATCTTTGAAGATTATAATGTTTGCTTTTACTCAACAGTCAGGCATTTTGAAATTTTTTATTTACGTTTAATTACATTAAATAAATATACATTTACATATTAATATTATTTTTTATAGTATACACACATTATTACTGTGAAAATAATAGTCCGTGAACTTACACAGGAAGCCTTCATAGAATAGAATGCCATAATGAAATATATATATAAAAAAAAAATGGAAAACTGGTTGGATTGAAGGAATAACGTGATTGAAATTTAGATTATTTAAGTCACTCAGAAATTTCCATTTGCCTTTGAGCTAAAGGATTTTAAAAATTCTTCAGTATTTTCACTTGCCATTGGAGATTTTGTGCTTGGTGGAGTAATGGTCGATATTTTCCTTTATTGAATTTGCAACTCGGAAGTGTTTGCTGAATTGCTGTTCTTGTTTAAATCGTCCAGGGATACTGGATATAACGGATTATGCTTCAAACCCAACTAGATTGTGTATTCAGTGCCTTGACCTTTATCGTATTACAGTGACCAGGTGTAACGGCGTATGCTTCGAACCCAACTAGATTGTGTATTCAGTGCCTTGACCTTTATCGTATTACAGTCACCGGATGTAACGGCGTATGCTTCGAATCCAACTAGATTGTGTATTCATTGCCTTGACCTTTTATCTTATTATAGTGACCGGGTGTAATGGTATATGCTTCGAACCCAACTAGATTGTGTATTCAGTGCTTTGACCTTTAAGCCCCCCTGACACTTGCACGCATTCGTGGCACGCACTGGCACGCATTGATGCGCGAACTCGCGTGAACGAGCCGTGAAAATGTTGTGAACAGTGCGGAAACTCGCGTGCCAGAGCGTACCAATGCGTGCCATGCGGGCCCAAAACTTTGAAATGTTTAAAGTTTGTGGCACGCATTGGCACGCACTAAATGGCCGTGAACGATGCGCCAACTGGAGTGAACTGGAGTGAACAGTGAGGGAACTGGCGTGAACTGGAGTGAACTGGAGTGAACGATGCGGGAAGTGGCGTGAACTTTATAATGAAGAGAAACAAAAAGGAAACGAAAATATTAATGAAAAGGAAAGAAAAATAAACCTAGTAAATTTTTATATTTGCTGTTTTAATGTGAAAAAAAAATGATATCTTATTTCAAACTATTTCTATAACTTTATAATGAAGAGAAACAAAAAGGAAACGAAAAAATTAATGAAAAGGAAAGAAAAATAAACCTAATAAATTTTTATATTTGCTGTTTTAATGTGAAACAAAATTATATCTTAAAAATTCAAACTATTTCTATAACTTTATAATGAAGAGAAACAAAAAGGAAACGAAAAAATTAATGAAAAGGAAAGAAAAATAAGCCTAATAAATTTTCATATTTGCTGTTTTAATGTGAAAAAAAATTATATCTTATTTCAAACTATTTTTATAACTTTATAATGAAGAGAAACAAAAAGGAAACGAAAAAATTAATGAAAAGGAAAGAAAAATAAACCTAATAAATTTTTATATTTGCTGTTTTAATGTGAAACAAAATTATATCTTAAAAATTCAAACTATTTCTATAACTTTATAATGAAGAGAAACAAAAAGGAAACGAAAAAATTAATGAAAAGGAAAGAAAAATAAGCCTAATAAATTTTCATATTTGCTGTTTTAATGTGAAAAAAAATTATATCTTATTTCAAACTATTTTTATAACTTTATAATGAAGAGAAACAAAAAGGAAACGAAAAAATTAATGAAAAGGAAAGAAAAATAAACCTAATAAATTTTTATATTTGCTGTTTTAATGTGAAAAAAAATTATATCTTATTTCAAACTATTTTTATAACTTTATAATGAAGAGAAACAAAAGGGAAACGAAAAAATTAATGAAAAGTAAAGAAAAATAAACCTAATAGATTTTTATATTTGCTGTTTGAATGTAAAAATAAAATGATGTCTTATTTCAAACTATTTCTATAACTTTATAATGAAGAGAAACAAAAAGGAAACGAAAAAATTAATGAAAAGGAAAGAAAAATAAACCTAATAATTGTTTATATTTGCTGTTTGAATGTAAATATAAAATGATGTCTTATTTCATGCACACACTTATTTTCCTCTATTACCAATCAAGACCCAAAACTTTTGTTTTGAATAAAAATGAACTGAAAAATAAACCCAAGAAATTTTTAAGTTTGCTGTTTGAATGTAAAAATAAAATGATGTTTTATTTCATCAACATACTTATTCTTCTTTATTACCTTAAAATGAAGGGCAAAACAAATTTTTTCTGTTTGCAGTTTTAATGTAAAAATAAAATGATTTCTTATTTCAACACACTTTTTTCTCTATTACCTTAAAATCAACAGCCTAAAAACTTTTCATGTTTGCTGCTTTTAATGTTAAAATAAAATGCTTTCTTAATACTTGTACATATTTCATGTCTGCTATTTATATGTAAATCAAATGCTTTTTTATTGAAACTAAAATAAAGGGCAACAAAAAATACAAACGAAAAAGATACGTTTCTTCTCCTCAATGCAATGGTGTCTCTGACAGAAAGCATTGTTGTCTCTTCCGAACCCAATCCAAGAATGTCCTCGGGTTGGAGAAGCCCCGTTTTTATATGGAGTGGCCAATTCGTGAACTGGCGTGAACTGGCGTGACCAATGCGGAAACGATGCGGAATGATGAGTGAACTCGCGTGAACGTGTCGTGAACGATGCGCGAACTACGCGTGCCAATTCGTGCCATCGCGTGAACGATGCGCGAACTGGAGTGAACTGGTCGTGAACAGTGCGCGAAAAACACCAGTGCGTGCCAAAAAGTGGCACGCACTGGCGCGCATCAATGCGTGCCAGTGCGTGGCAAAAATGCGCGCAAGTGTCAGGGGGGCTTTATCGTGTTACAGTGACTGGGTGTAACGGTGTATGCTTCGAACCCAACTAGATTTTGTATTCAGTTTTTGACGTTTATCGTATTAAAGTGACTGGCTGTAACGGCGTATGCTTCGAACCCAACAAGATTGTGTATCCAGTGCCTTGACCTTTATCATATTACATCGACCGGATTCTCTTCCTCTTGTTTATTTTGAAGTTTATATACTTTATATTTAAGCGATCAAATTTAATGTGTTTGTTGTTCTTAGAAAATTGAGCTTGCAGACACTACAAGAAACTGTCGAGTTTGAGTGTGACTTGAACCCTAGTCCTATATATCACCTGGCAGGGACATTTCCAATAGGCCACCATATGATAGCCTGTTGAAACACCCTCTTTATTTTGATTGACATCTCTCTATATTAGGATACTTAAATAAGGTTGCTTGTGTTAGCAGACACTCAAGGAATTTGAAAAATCTAATTCAAATAGTTATTCTCTATCTCCCTCCAAATGTATATATTCTAGTCATCCGAGAATTTTTTCTCATTTATTGTAAGATCACGTGTAAAACTACCTACATTTATAAACCGAACATTTTTTTCGTGGGATTATTCAATTACCATTATTAGTTAGATATTTAAACAAGGTTTGTTTAACATGGATAGCGTTTTGTATATATGTCTGTGTTAGTATTATTGTGTGAACTTCATTAATGTATAGTGATAAAACTTAACTAAACCATTCTACGTAACATACTCCAACTAAGTTCAATAACAAAACCCATTGAATAAACACATTTATTTCAATCTTATTTTTTTTTTACTATTATTATATCGACAATTTTTATGTCAATGTCAATCTTATCAAGAAAAGCCTTGAATGTACACATGCAGTTGCCACACTTATGTAACCTTTTTTAGGGTCATTTAAATACCAATGTTGTGCACACACCCCACGTGGGTGGCCACACATCCAGCCAGGAAAAAAAAATATGAAATTCTCATCAGCGTCAATACTTTCACTCAAGATGGATGGTCATCTGTTACAAAGTCTGGAGTTGTAATTACTCTCACCGAGGATCTCATATCCGCCCAATGTTTGCCCAAATACACCCAACGTCTATATCATATCCCTTTCTAGTCCCATAGTGTCCTCTTGTATCCCTCTTCCCTTCATCAGTATTCATCCAGCGACTTCACGGTAGCCCTGGAACTTCAAGAGGTCTTTACTCTCCGGTAACTCGATCGGAAAAGGTCTTGATTGATTTTTTTTTTTATTAAATCGATCAACTTTTTTACCTTTAAGGGACTTGAAGTGTTTTTCTTTTATTCTTTCGGTTTTTGAGAAAGATTCACATCTATGTTTATTGTATTGTCTTAGGAAATTAAGCAATATTTTACTGATCAATCAAAAGCGGCCACATAAATGTTTCAGGGTCGTTTGTCCTAAGCTGTACATTTGATCCTTATAATCAATTTATTATTCTATACTTGTAATGAATGCACAGGATGCAAGGCAGAACTGTCCACCCATATGTAAATAGAATTATGAATGACATAAATTGATTACTATCTGAATCATTAAAAAAATCGTAATACATTTCTTAGTTAATGGAAATGTGAAAAAAATGTCAGTATTAATTGTTTGCAACCTCAGTGTGAGGCAATTGAGTGTAAATAGCTTTAGGAAATGGTGTTAGTTGACTTTTAAAACGGAATTTAGTAAAGCAGGATCTAATATGAAGACATTTTCTGATTAAGTACGAGAGGAGAACTTACTTCGGTATGTAACATCCTCACCTTTACATGAATTGCCCCGTTTAAAGGTTTAAAGGTCACTCATGAATGGCAGAGGCAAGGGACAATGACTGCCCTATCAAGCAGGGCAATGCCCTAGAGACTGACCATATATCATATGATCAGCGCCCAAGCCCCCTCTCCATCCAAGCTAGGACCAAGGAGGGCCAGGTAATGGCTGCTGATGACTCAGGAGATAGACCTACAGGCTCACCCAAACCCCCCATCTTTAGCTCACAGGAGTGGTGAGGTTGCAGCGACCTTAGAACCTTACGAGTTTGAACGGGACTTGAACCCAAGTCTGGCGCTCACCAGCCAGGGACGTTACCACATCCGAAGAAAGTATTTTTTTTTTCGTTTAAACCATGCTTTATTCCTCATGAATGGGAATTCTGACATTACTCCAGATATTTATGATATGGTAGTCAAATTTTATTTATTCACACAGTGAAATTTTCAGCTATGAGAAATGAGGAAAGTTCTCGTCTACATTGATCTGGTCTAAACTTGATTGGTATTATTTTTTGAGTAGATTCAACTACTCGGAATTGCCCATTTTGCTTCAAGCTTAATAGTGACACATCGTGTTTGAAGGTTATGTACCTTGTATGTTGGTCGTTACAATTTTTTGTCTATTATTAGGAAATATACATTTACTGGAGAGCTTATTTTTTTCTGGCGACTATGTGCAGAAAAAGGTTTTGGACAATGGTGATTTGAAGCCTAATCATAAGCATGTTATTCAACAGATTTTTTTTCTTGTTATTCTAAGCTCCCGATTCGAGTTGTAAGGCCCTAATGGAATGTATTATAATGTGCAGACTAATTTTTTTCTTATATAATAATGCAGAAGGATGTACATGCTTACCGTAACAAAGATTCTGTATACGGGAAATGGATACTAGTAAAACCCAGATCTTATCGATTAGCCAGACTCGAAACTAGCTTCGACTGCAGGATTTACTTTGTTTATAGTCCCCTATAGCTATGGTTTAGACTGACGGGGAATTATGTATTGCTGATAATTTTAATCGACTCAGATCTCTCTTTTTCATCTTGTGGTGGCCTATTGGAAACGTCCCTGCCTGGTGGCGACAGCTGTTCGAGTTCCGCTCAAGCTCGTTAGTTTCTTATAGTGTCTGCAACCTCACCATTCTTGTGAGCTAAGGGTGGGGTGTTTGGGGGAGCCTATAGGTCTACCTGATGAGTCATCAGTAGCCATTGCCTGGCTCTCCCTGCTCCTAGCCTGGATAAAGAGGGGCCTTGGGTGCTGCTCATATGTATAAATGGTGTCTCTAAGGCATTGTCCTGCTAGGTCACAGCCATTCATGAGCGGCCCGTAAACCTTTCTTTAAACCTCACGCAGTCATCAGGAATATCCTTGAACCCAAATCTTCCGGACAAATTTCATCAAAGATGCAAGTGACGTTTTCCTAGCATTGGTAAATAGAACTCAGACTGTGGGCAAAACAGTTCCTCGCTTTTCCAGTTGTTTTGAGCTCTGTACTCTGTATGGATGCCCTCGGAGTTTTGGCTTTCAGTTGGTGAGTGACACTCGTTGCGCAAATCGTCAACGTTAACGTTTCATGATTTCTTACTGCGTAGTAAAAGAGGTCTTGTTTCTCTTCGTTGCTAGACTGTAGGACAGCCATCCTGGCAGCGTTTGAAGCTTATCTTAAGGTTTAAAAGATTTCGTAATACTGTCTTGTCGCCTCTCAACTTTTATATACCAATGTACCAATTCTGGACGTTTTCTTTAATATTTTTGTGCTCTTTTCAGACTATATTTATGATGAATAATATTTTCTCGAACACTGCGTTACTTATTTTCAATTCTGTAGAAAATTGCTGGTTGTTAATAGTTGAAGTGATGATAATCGTGATTTGTTTCGTAGGTTATTATCTAAGAAAAATAGACGATTTCACCGAACTACGAATGGTAGTGGAATGACGTAATGGATCTTGGTGACAGATTGTTATGATCTCGAGCTGGAATAATTTTTCTCCTTTTTCCCCAAATATTTCTGTAATTCATAATGTGCAGATTATATACCAAGCTAAGCTTTATTGACAGCTTTAATTTCCTTCAATTGTAATGCTTATGTTTTAATTGGTGTAGTACAGATAGATGGGATAAATGCTATATTAAAAGCAGACACTTCATTAACCCTAACTTAGTAACTGTGCTCAAATAACTGTACATGATGATTTTGCAAGAGAAACACATGGTTTTGAAAAAAAAAAAATTTTTTCGTAACTTGTGGTGGCCCATGTGGTAACGCCCATGACTGAGGAACGCCAGACTGGGGTTCGAGTCCCGCTCAAACTCGTTAGTTCCTTTGGTCGCTACAACCTCACCCTCTTTGTGAGCTAAGGATGGAGGATTTGGTGGACCCTATAGGTTTATCTTCCTGAGTCATCAGCAGCCATTGCCTGACCCTTCTTGGTCCTAGCTTGGGTTTAGAGGGGGCTTTTTGAGCCTTAGGGTGTTTTACA
>NC_090759.1:24713540-24718540 GCF_036898095.1 Palaemon carinicauda
AATAGTTTGACGAGAACGTCAAAGTTTTATACAGGCTTCTGATTGTTCTCTCCATAACCAGGCCTATGCCCTATCTTGCTATCAGGTCACCCCCACCCCCACCCCTCACCCCCCACTATGCCCGTAATGGGGTTTAGCGCCCAGTTTCTTGGGAAACACCTGGTCTTCTTTATGATCCACATGATGAACATTCAAGTGGACCACATCATGAAAATTTATAAAGTATCATTAATAGTATTATGGAAATATTAATTCATTGTTATATTAATAAAACATATTGATATATGATTTACTACTAGTGCCTTTTCCGTTATGAAAGTGGAGTTTATAAATCAGAAAAAACTGTATGCCTAATATTTACTTTCGTAATTCCTCTTTCATCACTGAATAATATCTGGTGTTATATTTTCTTTCCTTTTCAAAACAATTTTCTTCTACATGATTTTTCATCATATGGGTTGATTTTATTAAAAAATATACCCTTTCCTTTCCTGATAATTCTCACATATCCCATTTATCTCTCAAGCTTCTCCAGATGATAATAAATCATACTTTAATTTTCCTTAAACATGTGTTTATATATATATATATATATATATATTATGTGGGTGATAGGAGGATAGATGTGAGAGAGGCAAGAGAGCGTGCAAGAAATAGGAATGAATGGCGAGCGATTGTGACGCAGTTCCGGTAGGCCCTGCTGCTGCCTCCGATGCCTTAGATGACCGCGGAGGTAGCAGCAGTAGGGGATTCAGCATTATGAAGCTTCATCTGTGGTGGATAATGTGGGAGGGTGGTCTGTGGCACCCTAGCAGTACCAGCTGAACTCGGTTGAGTCCCTTGTTAGGCTGGAAGGAACGTAGAGAGTAGAGGTCCCCTTTTTTGTTTTGTTTCATTTGTTGATGTCGGCCTACCCCCCAAAATTGGGGGAAGTGGCTGGGGGGGTATATGTATGTGTATATATATATATATATATATATAATTACATGGAAAAATCAATAAAATCATCCAACTGGATTTTCCATTTTTCAAACAGGAGTCGCCATCCATTTTATTCAAAACTGCCCTTTAATCTTAAGAAATGGATTCCTTTCGGAAAGAAAATTATCCTATCATATCAATAACTTCCCTCTAAATTCTTTCAAAGTATACAAGTTTATAATCTAATCAATCCCTCTCCATTTGCTACCACTTGCGCATTGTAAAATGTTGAAGAATTTTTCCCTCTTTTCCAACTTCGTCAATCTTTAATCTTTCGTTGCATTTCAATAATAAACGACATTTTTCGACCCCTAAAACTGGTGATCACCGAAGGATACATAGGATTCGCTTCCAAAATCTAATTCTTTGTGGCCATTCAAGAAGTCTACTATTTGTTAAGAGTTAGAGAATGATATAATGTATATTTTCACCCATGAATTAAACTTGCATAGTATTCATAACAAACAAACAAATTCAGGGTCTGGCTCTGGATTAAGGACTTCCTCCAAAAAAATTATCAGTTGAGGACTCCATCCAAAATATAGTAAATTTGAGGACTTCCTACAAAATATTGTCAATTGACGTTTCCCTCCAAAATATAACAGTTCAGGATACCCTCCAAAAAAGTAGCAATTGAGGGACTCCGTCCAAAAAAATATCATTGAGGACTATCTCCAAAAATTATCAATTGAGACTCCCTCCAGAAATTATCATCAAATGCTGCTAATCCATAATACCACCTTTGCTCAAAATTTCGTAACAATTTCTATATGACTTTTTGCATAATTTTGAAAAAAATATCTTGGATGCAATTCGTATTTCTCTAGAAATATCTAATCAATAATTACCAGTTTTATTTGCTATTTTTTTTTTTTTTGACAAGTAAATAACACTAACAGAATCGGACACCTGACCTCTGCAACGGGGGAAAACACAAATTACTGATCTAGGCGAGCCACTGTTTAATATCTTATTACCTACTGGCAAGGCTCGATTTAGATTTCTGGTCTGACTGATCTAGATTTAATTATCATTATTTGCTCATAAGGGAGTTCCTTTGCTTTGAGGATATAATACTTCAGTAGCATACCAACATAAAAAAAAATAAAGTTTTAGTTTAGTAAAGCTGGAGCTCTTGTGATTAAATCCATTAAAATCTTTTAAATTCTAAATATGGGCTTCTTCAATATAGTACAGGGATGCTATTTATTTGGTATTTCCTGATGTTCCTTATTCACAAATCATTAATAATTACTCAGTGTTACCAAGATATTGGCAGTACAAAAGTAAACAAAATCGGATTACAACAACTTTAAACGATATTTTTCATGTAAATGATGAAAAAGCTATCTTAACTGGTATATGACACTTGAAAATGAGCCCCAGCCTAATTCAGATCTATAATCAATCAAAAAGAAAAGAGAAAAAACAAAATTTTATACGCCAAAGAGAGAGAGAGAGAGAGAGAGAGAGAGAGAGAGAGAGAGAGACTAAAAATCAGACTTCGTCTCATCAAAATCAAACGAACTGTATAATAATCAATATCTGTAATTCAATCAAAGAAAAAAACAGAAGAGAGAGAGAGAGAGAGAGAGAGAGAGAGAGAGAGAGACTAAAAATCCGACTTTCCTCTCTTTAAAACCAAACGTACAGTATAATAAATTCAAATCTGTAATTTAATCAAACTAAAAAAAAAATAAAAAATAAAATGTGATACTCCAGAGAGAGAGAGAGAGAGAGAGAGAGAGAGAGAGAGAGAGACTAAAAACAGAACTCTCATCTCATTAAAATCAACAATACTGTACAATAATTCAAATCTGTAATTTGGACCAAAGAAAAAATCGAAAAAGAAAATGTGGAGAGAGAGAGAGAGAGAGAGAGAGAGAGAGAGAGAGAGAGTAAAAACTGGATTGTCATCTACATAAATTAAACGTTGAATAATTCAAATCTGTAATTTAAAATAAAAATAGAAAGAAGAGAATATGATACTAGAGAGAGAGAGAGAGAGAGAGAGAGAGAGAGAGAGAGAGAGAAAATTAGGCTTTCATCTTATCAAAATCAAACGTAGAAGGACGAACGACCTTTGTAGAGAACTTTCCTCGGATCTCCACAAAGAATTCTTTCAGAAGACCACATAATCCTTTGACAAACCACGAAAACCAAAGCTATGCTTTCATGTTTTAAAACTCCCTCCTCCCACCAACCTTGTAAAGGGGATACGTATAATCCTCTCCAACAGATAAAACTTATTAAAATTCGTTCGAAAGGGACGCATCGGGTTACTTCATTACCATAAAAAAAAGACGACGGACGAGGCTCTTGCGTCGGTAATCTTATCTCGGGGATTCGGTTCAATGAAACGCATCTCCTTCGCCTTTCTTTTTCCCTAAGCCTCTTTCTATCTCCGTGTTCATCTACCACCTCATCTCCTGTCTCGGGATGGAGCGGTGGGGCAGTAACAGCTTAGGGTATCGTGTTTTTCGTAAATACGTAGAAAACTCAGGTGTGTACTATTCACAAATTTATATATATATATATATATATATATATAAGAGATGATTAATGCAGAAGTACTGAATTAAAAGCTCAAGATAAAGACGACCGGCGAAATCTAACCGAGGCCCTTTGCGTCAACAGGTTGTAGGAGATGATGATTATGATGATGATGATGATGAAATTATATGTATGTATATATATATATATATATATATGTGTGTATGTATGTATATGCACATACAATTTTGAAATTGCACAATAAGCATTATTTTTCTGTTTATTAAATACGTAAACACTCATATGTGCACTAACTCACAAACTATTTATCTATCTAGCTATCTATCTATCTATCTATCTATCTCTCCATTTATCTATGTATATATAAATACATATTCTATTTCAAAATTGAACAATAAGCATAACCATATTAAGTCCATTATTAACAAATATTATTATTCAACACTTTACTTCATTAATTCTATTATATCGAAATGAATGCTGACTTTATTCTGTCGGAAATAAAAATCAAAACTATTGATTTTTTTTTCATTCGAAATACCTTTATCATACGAGACTTCCAGCACTGTTCAGTTCCCATTCCCTTACATTTCTAGTGTGTCCTCTCATGGGAATTAAATTACCTAGCTATAACAAGCGACCATCGATGACCAGGTGAGAATTGAAAACTCTAGCATTACAGAACCGAACGATGTTAATTATAATACAGTTGGCGCCGTGATACACCAAAGCGTCTGGAGGAATTCTTTTATTATATAAAATAGTATTAATATGTCTTTCTCTCCTTTTTAACTCAATATACAATGTTTGTAAGGACAGTTAAAGTTATAAACTGGCAAAGCAGTTTTTCGCAGACTAAAATCGAGGAGTGTAATGATGTAATAAACTCTGAAATAGAGTATAGCAATAACAGAAAACTTCTAAAGTAGTCTGCTTAGACTACAATACAGGAATTTGATAATAAAAAACAATTAATATAAGGTAAAGCTATAAAGAGAAAACTTGCAAAACAATTTTCTGTAGACTAAAATACAGGAAGTGAATTAAAGTGAATTTAAGTATTGCAATAACAGAATATTTTTCAAAGCAGTCTTCCGCAGACTAAAATACAGGGAAGTTAATGAAAGTCTATAACATATAAAATGACAGATAACAACAATAAATATATGATGGGAGAAGAGATCATCAAACAAATGTTTACTCATCTTTAACAGGGAAACAGCTTTCCTGCTCACTTCAAAACCATCAATCCTCAAAAAATTATGAATAATATCTAACCTTTAGGTTGAGGGAATCGATGGATCAATTATTAAGGGTTTTCTTTACCTGCACAATTTCCTGGTCTATGCTCCTATTTATTTCTCTATTATTATTATTATCATTACAAACCTAAGCTACAACCCTAATTGGAAAAGCAGGATGCTTAAGCCCAAAAAGCCTCAACATGGAAAATACCTCAGTGAGGAAAAGAAACTAGGAAAAATAAAATATTTTGAGAACAGTAA
>NC_090759.1:24721040-24736040 GCF_036898095.1 Palaemon carinicauda
GACCCATAATTGCTGTCTCTGCCAATCCCTAGGGTAGGGGATGAAGGTGGAAAGGGTAGAATCAGTGTGAGTGTCTGTGTGTGTGTGTGTGTAAGTATCTAAGTATATAGCATTCCTTTTTGACAGGTCGCGTACACTAGTTCAAGTATGATTTGGTAACTAATAAGTCTGAATGTTCGTAGCTACTGTAATACGTCCAATAAACGAAAGGGTTAAAGTTTTCGAGTTCCCAATCCATTATTGAGGTATGACTGTTATGTCTGGTTAATAGTTTCCTTGCTGCAATACTTTTTCAGATTCAATGCCTCCAATTCGTTACTTTGGTCTTGGGCGAAGGTCAAGGTCTGTGTTTTTTATATTATTATTATTATTACTATCCAAGCTAAAACCCTAATTGGAAAAGCAAGATGCTATCAGCCCAGGGGCTCCAATGGGGAAAATAGCCCACTGAGGAAAGGAAATAAGGAAATAAATAACTGAAGAGAACAAATTAACAATAAATCATTCTAAAAAAAAAGTAATGCAAAAGAGATATTTCATATATAAACTATAAAAAGACTCATGTCCGCCTGGTCAACCAAAAAAGCATTTGCTCCAACTTTGAACTTTTGAAGTTCTACTGATTCAACAACCCGATTAGGAAGATCATTCCACAACTTGGTACAGGCTGGAATAAAACTTCTAGAGTACTGCGTAGTATTGAGTCTTATGATGGAGAAGGCCTGGCTATTAGAATTAACTGCCTAGTATTACGAACAGGATAGAATGTCCAGGGAGATCTGAATGTAAGGATGGTCAGAGTTATGAAAAATCTTATGCAACATGCATAATGAACTAATTGACGACGGTGCCAGAGATTAATATCTAGATCAGGAATAAGAAATTTAATAGACGGTAAGTTTCTGTCCAACAAATTAAGATGAGAATCAGCAGCTGAAGACCAGACAGGAGAACAATACTCAAAACAAGGTAGAATAAAAGAATTAAAACACTTCTTCAGAATAGATTGATCACCGAATATCTTAAAAGACTTTCTCAATAAGCCAATTTTTTGTGCAATTGAAGAAGACACAGACCTTATATGTTTCTCAAAAGTAAATTTGCTGTCGAGAATCACACCTAAAATTTTGAAGAGTCATACAAATTTAAAGACACATTATCAATACTGAGATCCGGATGTTGAGGAGCCACCGTCCTTGTCCTACTTACAATCATACTTTGAGTTTCGGTAGGATTCAACTTCATACCCCATAATTTGCACCATGCACTAATTTTAGCTAAATTTCTATTAAGGGATTCACCAGCCCCAGATCTACATTCAGGGGATGGAATTGATGCAAGAGAGTAGCATCATCTGCATATGCAACAAGCTATTTTTTAGGCCAAACCACAGGTCAGTGTATAAAGTATGAAAAGTAATGGGCCAAGAACACTACCCTGTGGAACACCGGATATCACATTCCTATACTCATGAGCTATGGTGCCCATCAACAACAACTCTTTGAGATCTACTACTTAAAAATCAATAATAATGCTAAGAAACGACCCACCCACTCCCAACTGTTTCAGTTTGAAACAAGGGCCTCATGATTAACACGGTCAAAGGCAGCACTAAAATCAAGGGCCAATCAAACGAACTTCCCGACCACAATCAAGGGATTTCTGTACTGCATTGGAGATTGTAAGAAGGGCATCACATGCTCCAAGGCCTTTACGAAAACCAAATTGCAAACTAGAGAATAGATGATTACCTTCAGCAAACCTATTAAGACGTTTTGCCAGAAGACGTTCAAAAACTTTAGATAATATGGGAGTTATGGAAATTGGGCGGTAATCAGTGGGACTTGAGCTACCACAAACACATTTACAAAGAGGAGTAACATTACCAATTCTCCAACAAGAGCTAAAAGCTCCTCTTCTTGCTAACTTGCGCAAAATAACAGATAACTTTGGAGCTAAGAAATCAGCTGTCTTTATAAAAAACAAAGGAAAAATACCATTTGGGTCTACACCCTCCATAAGCATCAAGGTCCATCGACAGAGCTTTAATCTCCCGAGATCGAAAAGCTAAACTAGTTAGTTTAGCCTCAGGAAAACAGGAATGAGGAAGTTCAAGTTTTTCATTCCTCTGTTACTGTCAAAAACATCAGCCAAAAGGGTTGCCTTTTCCTTTGGACAGTGAGTGACTGGGGCCATCTGGTTTAAATAAAGGAGGAACTGTTGCATCTACACCAGAGAGTGCAGATTTAAGGGTAGACCACCATTTATGTTCCTGAGTTGTACCAGAGAGGGTTTCTTTTATGATTAAATTGTACTCCTTTTCAGTTGAGGCATAAACTCTCTGAGCAAAAGCTCGAAGCTGAGTATAGTTGTTCCAGGTCAAATCTGATCTGTTACCCTTCCAAAGGTGATAGGCCTCCTGCTTCTCCAAATAAGCACGTCTACAATCATCATTGAACCACGGTTTGTCCTTCATTCGGTACCTTAGCACACGAGAAGGGATACGCCTATCAATTATGATGAATAGATTTTCATTCAAAGGGACAACAGGATCTACACTATTATATAATTGTGACCAATATAATTGTGACCAAATAGGAGTAACAATGTTAAAAAATTGTTGTCTTGAGATATTTACCTCCACCAACCGAAGTTGGAGGAGGTTAATGGTTTCGTCCCTGTTTGTCTGTGTTTGCTTGTGAATAACTTCCTGGCCACAATTTTACTCATAGAGTAGGGAAACTTTCAGGGATTAATTGTTGTGTTCAGACATAGAAGGGATTGAATTTTGAAACTCTTAGGTCAAAGGTCAAGTTAAATCTAGTGCAAAATTAATAACAAAAAACCAGATATGCATAGAAAAATTTTAGCATCATAAGTAAAGTCCCTCAAAAAGTCTCCATAAAAAGAACCAAGTATGTCAATGACAAAATTTGAAAATATAAAAAGAATGATTCCGTTAAAATAACTCAGAAAACTTATGAACAGCCACAATGCACGTTAAATAATATACATTTCTTTGAATTACTTTGCAAGTAAAATTGTGAACCTAGGTAATAATACAATATATCATTATAATACAATAACATATTCAACCAAAGTCGTCTAAATTGTCTAATTGTTTCATGATATACGATAACTCGGTCCGTGATAACATAAAAGAAATAAATCTTTAGGTTTGTGATGGCCTATGTGGTAACGTCCCTCCCTGACTGTTGAACAACAGACTGGGGTTCAAGTCCATCTCAAACACGTTAGTTTCTTTGGTCTCTGCAAACTCGCCATCCTTGGAAGCTAAAGATGGGGGGTTTGGGGGAGTTTAAGGGTCTATCTGCTGAGTCATCAGCAGCCGTGGCCCCTTTGGTCCTAGCTTGGGTGGAGAGGGGGCTTGGGCATTGAATGATCAGTCTCAAGGGCGTTGTCCTGCTCGATAGGGCAATGTCACTGTCCCTTGCCTCTGCCATTCATGAGCGGACTTCAAAATATAAAAAACCACGTACTGAATTATGGTTTAGCTCCTTTATCACTAGGCTAAATAAACATCACATTATCACTTAATGGTTGTTACAACCAAGAATAGAGATCTGTTCAATTTCTAACAATCCTTCAGATCGACCAAAAAACGTGAACTTCTTACACATAGTTTCTTATGACAAACTATAGGGGCCAACTATTTATTTTTTATCTAACTCTAACAACAGATCGTGGTTGTATCCCAAGCAAGTACAGTATGATGATTAACAGATGAGAGAGAGAGAGAGAGAGAGAGAGAGAGAGGAGAGAGAGGAGAGTGTGTGTGTGTGTGTGTGTTTCATTAAAATATCTCACTTGCTGACATGGAACTATATTCAATATTCATCATCAGATGTTCCATCTCGTTTCTATTCCCTAAAAAACGTTGTGAATGTATAAATATAAATATATATGTATATATATACATATATGTATATATATATATATATACTATATATATATACTGTATTTGTAGAGGTTTTAGTGTCATATTCTAAATGACAAAATTGAACAAAGCATTACATGAAATTTCTAAACATAACACTTATTTCATGGAATAATGTATAAACACTTAACTAAACCTACATCAGATTTGCAAGATAAAACGATTGTACTTCATAATGCAATGACTAAGTCGATGAACATGAAATTATCGAACCATTCCATATTCTACGTGAATGGATTTTCATCTATAGCTGAAAATTGTTTGTTGAATCATTAGTGTTCCTATAATTGCACAGC
Source organism: Palaemon carinicauda (assembly GCF_036898095.1). Lineage (NCBI taxonomy): Eukaryota > Metazoa > Arthropoda > Malacostraca > Decapoda > Palaemonidae > Palaemon > Palaemon carinicauda. The sequence continues at coordinate 24,725,295 of NC_090759.1, forward strand.
CATTGCATAAACCTCTGGTTATTAATTTTACTCAACAATATAAATAAAAAAAAATTTCCGAAATAATATGCCACATCTTATCTTTTATTGGAGATTTTACCTTAAATTCATCTTCTTCATTTTCATTACTAAAGATGTTATCTTTATAAATTCTTCATTCTCGTCCTCATTAGTGATTTTATTTATACACTATTAATTATAAGATACAATACAAGTTTTACAAAGAATGTGCTAGATCTATTAAGAGAAATTTTTTTCTAATTAAATTGCATTGTTGCCCAGCCTATTCTCATCCACTGACCCTGCTTCTACGTAACCCCACAACATCTCTGTCTCCCCTCCCACCCTCCCCACCTCGTCTCCCCACACTAATTCCCCACCTTGTCCCCCCCACACTACCCCCCCCCCCACCCACCTTCTTTTAAGTTCTTGCCCGTACCCGCCCGACAGATGACACGCTGTGATTAAACTTACTCCCACAAACGGTAATACAATTTGTCGAACCTGACAGTCCTTGAGCCGGGATTCTAAAATATGTACCTGCGTGTGTGTATGTATGTATGTATGTGTGTGAGCGATGTCTGGAGATAAAGCAGCACATCTCTAATTACTGAATAGCTTAAGGGGAAGGTTAGCAATGGGATTGCAGATCGAGAAGCAGCAACAGCAGCAGCACGGGCGGCGAAGCAACAAGATGAGGGACTCGGAAATTCGAAATGAGCTCCGGTGATCAGCTTTTGGTGATAGATTACAGGAAACTGAGGAGGGAAGGGAAAAAATCGAGAGAGGTGAAAGCGGGATTAATATTTAAAAAAGAGGAGATATCAGGACAGCAAAAAGGCGAAGGAGATAATAATAGGAAACCGGACACAAAAAACTATAATCAAGCAATGAGAGAGAGAGAGAGAGAGAGAGAGAGAGAGAGAGAGAGAGAGAGGACAATATCGAAGGACACATCGTTATTTCACCCGTAGCAATTTCAAGCAACAGAGAATCAATGGCTTATAAGGAGCTAAGATTTCAACCTCAAGGAGCACAAGATCATATGGGGAGGGGGAAGTAGAGGAGGAGAGCACGAGGGAGGGAGAGGATGAAGAGGAGGAGAGCACGAGGGAGGGGGAGGAGGGAGAGGAGGAGTGACCGAGAGAGGGGAAGGGAGAGGAGTGCACGAGGCAGGGGAGGGAGAGGAGGGGAGAAGTGTATGAGGGAGGGAGAGAAGGAAATGAGAGCACGAGGGAGGGAGGGGAGGGAAGAGTGCACGAGGGAGGGAGGGAGAGGGAGAGGAGGAGTGCACGAGGGAGAGGAAAGGAGAGGAGGAGTGTAGGGGGCAGGGGGAAGAAGAGGAGTGCACAAGGAGGGGAAGGGGAAGGAGAGGAGTACACAAAGAGGGGGAGGGGGAAGGAAAGGAGTGCACAAGGAGGGGGAGGAAGAGGAGGAGTACACGGGGCAGGGTGAGGGAGAGGAAGAGAGAGGTGCATGAAGAAGAGGGAGGGAGAGGAGGAATGCACAAAGGAGGGGAGTGTGCGAGGGAGGGAGAGAGAGAGGAGTGCACGATGCAGGGGAGGGAGAGGAGGACTGCATGAGGCAGGGGATGGAGAGGAGGAGAGGAGTGCACGAGGGAGGGGAAGGGATAGGAGGAGTGCACGAGACAGGGAGAGGGAGAGGGAGGAGAGCAGTGCACGAGGGAGGGAGAGGGAGAGGAGGAGTGCACGAGGGAGAGGAAAGGAGAGGAGGAGTGTAGGGGGCAGGGGGAAGAAGAGGAGTGCACAAGGAGGGGAAGGGGAAGGAGAGGAGTACACAAAGAGGGGGAGGGGGAAGGAAAGGAGTGCACAAGGAGGGGGAGGAAGAGGAGGAGTACACGGGGCAGGGTGAGGGAGAGGAAGAGAGAGGTGCATGAAGAAGAGGGAGGGAGAGGAGGAATGCACAAAGGAGGGGAGTGTGCGAGGGAGGGAGAGAGAGAGGAGTGCACGATGCAGGGGAGGGAGAGGAGGACTGCATGAGGCAGGGGATGGAGAGGAGGAGAGGAGTGCACGAGGGAGGGGAAGGGATAGGAGGAGTGCACGAGACAGGGAGAGGGAGAGGGAGGAGAGCAGTGCACGAGGGAGGGAGAGGGAGAGGAGGAGTGCACGCGGGGGGGGGGGAGGGAGAGGAGGACCGCACGAGGCGGGGAGAGGGAGAGGAGGACCGCACGAGGCAGGGGGAGGGAGAGGACGACCGCACGAGGCAGGGGAGGCAAAGGAGGACCGCACGAGGCAGGGGAGGCAAAGGAGGACCGCACGAGGCAGGGGAGGCAAAGGAGGACCGCACGAGGCAGGGGAGGCAAAGGAGGACCGCAAGAGGCAGGGGGAGGGAAAGGATGACCCCACAAGGCAGGGGAGGAGGGAGGAGGGAGAAGAGGAGTGCACGGTGGAGGGGAACCGTGGAAAGGGAAGGGGGCAAGACGTAATTTGGAGCTAATGCAAGGAGATGAAGGAGATGAATGGAGTTGGGGTTGAGAGATAAATGGGGGAGGTGGGGTCAGTAATTGAAAGATTGCTGATCCAAAGGAACTAAGGTAATCTTGAATTATTTAGAAAAAAAAAAAAACAAAGGAAGGAACACTAAATCTTTATTAAATTCTGTTGCAAGTATCTTTTGTGTCAGTATGAAAAATTTGCGTTTATATATATATATATATATATTATCACCATATGTAAATAATATATATATATATATATATATACATATAGTATACATACATATATATATATATATATATAGTATATATATATAGTATATATATATATATATGTCTATACATATATATATATATAGTATATATATAGTATATATATATATATATATATGTCTATACATATATATATATATATATATGTCTATATATATATATATATGTCTATATATATATATATATATATAGGGTGATTATATATATATATATATATATATTTTCACCATATATATATATATATATATATATTCTTCTTTGTCTACATCTTTTCCCACTTCTATGTGGGGTCGATGTTTCTGGTCAGCTTTCTCCATCTACCTCTGTCCCACACTTCATCACCAGTTAATCCCTATGATGGAAGGTCATCCTTGATACAGTCCATCCACCTTAATATAAATACAGTATATATATATATATATATATATATACATATATATATATTATATATATATATATACACATTATATATATATATATATATATATATAGATATATATACACACACATTTATACCGATAAGGGAAGCAGGCTTTATCAAATTCATATTTACTTATTCTCAGATATACTATTTTTCAGATTAATTTGAAATAAATGAAGTATATGCAGTACATAATATAATTTCATGAAATCCTATGTTAAGTAAAATAATAACTCATACAGAAACAGAATTTGATTCAGGTAATTAACAAAAGATTATCTCTCTGCTTCAGAAATATTCGTGAATTTATATTTCGTTTTTATATTTTTCACTGAACTTCTGAAATTACCGCGACATGGCATCAGCAAAAAAAAAAAAAAAAAAAAAAATTAAAAGTATGGGCAAATAAAACCAGATTATCATCATCTATCATATGTACGATAATTTGCCAATTGGCAAATAGCATGTGCAGCTGGTCAAAGAGTCACTACTGATGTTCCAGTTTATTTCGTTCAGCAGTGTTCTGTTCTCTCGAAGAAAACAGAAGACATGACGCTATTGTCCCAAAATTGGTGAAAAATATTAAAGTTCTTTCAGCCGTCGCTAGATTTGAGTTTGATCGTGAAATGGCTCGACTCGGCTCGACTCGAGTGATTGACTGGTGTTGTCCTGGCGTCTCCATAGCTGGGAAAGGGCGGACCGCTGGAAACCAAAACACCAAGTCTTGTTTACGTTTTGGTTTTCCGCACACTCACGGTGGAGTCATTGTATTGATGGGGAAATTAAAGGACAAGTCACCGAGAGGAAATGGAGCATTAAACTGCATTTAATTAGATTCTGCTCCTATTCCCACAATCTAGCAATGGGCTCAAGGTTGGCCCACCCATGACATCACTAGCTGGGCCTAATCGAATAATAATATAATATAAATCACTTTCTTGGGCAAGGAATTACATGTAAGGTTTAAATGTTAATCATGAATGGCAGAGGCAAGGGACAGTGACAATTCCCTTGCAGGGCAATGCCCTAAAAACTGATCATATTTCCATATGATCATCACCCAAGCCCTCTCTCTACCCAAGTTAGGACCAGGTTGGGCAAGGCAATGACTTCTGATGACTCATCAGGTACACCTAAGGCTCCTCAACCACCTTCCTTAGCTTACAAGGATGGTGGGGTTTGAGAGACTACAAGAAACTTTTGCGTTTTGGCGGGACTCGATCTCCCGTCCAGCAGAATGCCAGGCACGGACGTTTCCAATAGGCAACCACAACAATGGTAAACTTTTAATCCTTTTAGTCCAATTAATAAGAAATCTGGCAAACGGGAAGAGGTGAAGCAGATGGTTGATAACTGTGACGTTTCTAGTTAAAAATAAAAAGAAAGTTATTTACTATTTCCCATAAAGGGGAGAATAACATTTTCAATAGACCGACTGCGCTATTAGAGCCCTAAATGGTCAAAATATTCAACCGTAACTTTTTTCCTCCTTAATAAAAATTGTAATACCTTTACTGTCAGATAAGTAGGACCACACCTTCAAAGTAAGCCTATCCACTTACAGTATAGGAGACGAAATGCCTGTTCCTTTTATATCATGAGATTATATAGAAACAACACAGAAATAACTCGAATGCCAAAAGAAAATAAATTACTTATAAAAATTATATAAAATAACACGAGTATTATTACATGAGTACGTATCCATGCCTCACCAGACAGCCAAATAAAAAAAAAAAGGAAATTTCGATATAAAAAGATTAGACAAGAAAAGGGACCATAAGTAGTCTTACCGATATGGATATGTATCCATACTTTCTTTTGTAGCACCCGATAGGGATGGGGAGGGTTTGAACACCTCCTGAAATCTTTTAAGGGGGAGTCAAGGTGAAATGGATGGACAGTAATGCCATAACAAAAATGCTATAAATTGATATAGGCGGTGTGTCCTAAACAGTGATATTCATGTTATGCACATGAGATAAGGCAGCTCGGTGGCGACCTCCTTTCTGCAATAGACTCCGGGTTGATTGTTCCCGGCAAGTTGCCCAAACAGAATTCATATTGCAAAACAGTACTAACATTTAACCCCAAAATGAGGACATGGGGGAAGAGATCTTTCAAAATCGATAAATAAGTGAACGACTTGATGAATATGGGATTCTATGAAAGAAGCTAAGAAAAAATACCTTTAGTGACCAAAATAAAAGGACACAAAAATCAGCTTTTGATCGAAGTTTCGCAGTATGATCTAGATACTTTCTCAAGGCACAAACTGTCGGCAATGGCTATCTAATGCCTTTTTTTTTTTTATTTACTCAAGGTATGATGTGATGAATGGCTTCAGGGAAAGAAAGAGATGAAAATTTATTTAGATGACTCTGGCATCTTTCTTCTTACCCACCATCATCCCTGCATTAAGGGGTCGGTTGCCTGATGCACCCTCTCCAAGGCTCCATATCATCCTTCACCTTATATCGCTATCTAATTGTCTGCCTCCCTTTCGATATTCACCCTCCCCCTTAAGAGATTACTCACAGCTCCATCCTCACCATCCATAGTAACGCGTGCCCACACCATCTCAGTCGTGACAATCTTACCAGCTCTGTAATCTTTACTACACCTGCCATTATTATCATATCATTTTCCAATCTTTCAAGCAATGATATGAACGAAATACCCATCTGCAAACCTTAATAATAATAATAACGGCTGAAGTTAAGATTATAAAAGGAATAAAGAAAATGACATAATAAAATAAGCCAAATAACTGGACCGCTTAGAATTAGTAGTAGAGGAAGGGACCCAATCACAATAACTAGAAATATAAATATTAATTATTACCGCACCATAAATATTTCTGAAGATGAATGCTTATTAAGAAGTCGTTCATCGTAAATTGACAGTAGTCATAATAGTATCGACGAAAGATTAACGATGAAACAAATTAAATTGCCATTTGACATAAAAAGAAAGCTAAATATAAGACCAGTTTTATAAACGGGAACAAAATATGGTCACAAACAAAGGTTTTTTTGTATCTGGATAAAGGGAATGACAGACAACATAGAAAAAATAATTAAATTTCAAAAGGAAAATTTGTCACATATAGCACGTGACCCCCTTCAATAAGCAAAGTTTGAAATACAGTTATAATCCCTTCATTAACATTCAATTGATCAGAGATGACAAAATCAAGCTCTCTGGCGCACTACATGTCGAATTGATCCAAGCTGTAGGAGAGAGAGAGAGAGAGAGGAGAGAGGAGAGAGAGAGAGAGAGAGAGAGATTAATACTTTTTTAAATGAAAATTAGGTAAAATTCTATACTATTTTGAGCAAACATTTTTTTTTTTCTTCTTACAACTACTTCCTTTCAGTGACAGAAACTAGATCTCATGTGGTTGCGAGAGACAAGAGGAATATTTGGGCACTGAAGAGTTAATCAAGATTTAGAGCTCTTGCTTTGACATGCTATGAGTAACCATTGCAATAACTTGTGAGGGCTGTACGTATTATCTAAGGAGAAACTTTCCATGTTAAATGCTTATCTATCATAATTTCTTCAAACAAGAGAATCTAGTTGCCTTTCTATTACAGCCATAGCTAGGCATAAAGATAATTTTGTACGTTTGACCCCGGAGGATATAGTGTATTTACTTGCATATAATCAAGAAACATTTATATTAATATATACAATGATTAAAGATAAATAGATCAGAGGAAAAAAATAATACAGCCAGAGATAGGCTTAAAGATAGTTTTGCAAGCTTAACCACTGAAGGATATAGTGTACTTGCTTGCATATAATAAAAAAAAACATTTATGTTGTAAAATACAATGATTAGAGATACACAGATCAGAGGAAAAATATAATACAACCATAGATAGGCATATAGATAATTTTGTACGTTTAACCCCAAGAGGATATAGTGTATTTGCCTGCATATAATCACGATACATTTATGTCGCAAATTACAAGGATGAGAGACACACAGATCAGTGCCAAAAAAAAAAAAAAAAAAAAAAATCCCTAAGTTACCGACAACCCTTCCGGCAGCGATGTATGATTGCTTATCATTTTGTCGTTAGCGTTAAGTGCTCTGTCATATTCCCATCAATGATACGAGCAACATAAGAACAAGACAAATCCGTGGGTCGTGAAGTACGACAAGCTTCAATTTCAATTCAGCAAAATGGTACCCTTCAAGGTCAATCTAAAATAATCACCCTAGCCCCGGTTGTAACCCTTGACCCCGTCGTCATACGCCATGACGCATAACAAAAAGACCGGCCGTGAACCTGCATTAAATTCATTACAGTGTTCCACTTCTTCCACGTTAATAGAATTAGTGGGAAAATAAAATTTATAGCCATTTGAATTTCAGAGTCTGAACCTAATTTAGATGTCCTTTGAATTTCTAAATACAGTGGTGACATCTACAGGGAAATTTCAAAATACCACATTAGAACTCATATTCAAAAGTATATCAAACAATAGCAGTTTTCTATTTTTTTTTTTTTTTTTTTTTTTTTTTTTTGGAGGGGGGCAATGAAAGTCCTAAATGTCCACTGCATTGATCTTCCTTATCACGCAGTTGAATCGGTAGAAATTCAAAGTACAAACTTGCAGCGAATGTTTTTTAGTTGAATAGGATAACAGAAGTCTCTGTCATCATAGTTTATGTATGACATATCTATTTTATCGTTGCTAATGATCTTACGATATTTCATATTCTTTATTCATTACTTCTCATATATGGTTTATTTCCTTTCCTCGCTTGGCTATTTTTCCCTGATGAAGCCCATGCACTTACAGTATCCTGCTTTTCCAACAAGGATTGTACCTTAGCTAGTAATAATAACAATAGTGAAGATGAATGTAAATAAACTGTATGAAGGTATATATTCTGTATGTCAATACAAAATGGATAATACCAAATTGCTGAACATCATCATGTATTTACGAGAGGATATATAAATTAATGAAAATAATGGTTTCTAAAGACAAGAAGGGAAAGGAAGTAGAAAATTAAACTACCTTATTACAGAATTAAGTAATTTCAGAGACCTTTGAACAAATTGCTTAGAGGCACAAGCATTTCATAAGTATGGGAAAGGGAAGGAAATTGCAGGCAACGATGATACAAAAAGCAAGAAATAAAGTCAAATGAATGACTGGTAATATTTGCCTCTACTGACAGTTTGGAAAGAAGTTTTGAAATGGACTAAACTATATGAGAGAGAGAGAGAGAGAGAGAGAGAGAGGAGAGGAGGGAGAGAGAGAGAGAGAGGGGTACAAATTTTTAAAATGAAGAGAAAAATTATAATTTCTAATTGCAAAAGAAAATATTGAGAGAGAGGAGAGAGAGAGAGAGAGAGAGAGAGAGAGAGAGAGAGAATATAACAAGGGACAGGAGTGATAATTTTTTAAATGAAGAGAAAAAAATATAGTTTCTAAATGCAAAAGAAAATATTGAGAGAGAGAGAGAGAGAGAGAGAGAGAGAGAGAGAGAGAGAGAGAGCACAAGGGTTGAGTGAAGATACGTAGTCTCGGAACCGAACCCGCCTTCCCACCCCAAAAAGCGACCTCCAGTACCTCGATCTTGAACCGGCATCACCTCGGGCTCAAGTTAATTGAAAATTAAGAGGAAAGGACAGGTACTATATTTGTAGGCAATAATCAGAGTAGAGTTGTAATTGTATTGGCTGGCTGGTGGTCGCAGTAATGGTAATAGGGAGGATGAGGATGTGGAATAAAGGGGGGGGGGGGGAGAGTGGGGGAAGTAATGCGAGGTAAGTCGTGGTCGTACAAGCAGTTAATAGAGGGTCGTAGTGGTTCAAAATTGAATACGGTGGCGGCAGAGTAAAGCTTTGCCATCGTGCGAAAGGTTGGTGGTCTCAGTGGTTAACAAAAGAACAGTTTCCAGGGAATCTATTGACAAATGTGATAGGAAAAAATTTATACACACATCACATAGACAGCTATGTACAGCCTATATATATATATATATATATATATATTTATAAATTTATACACACACATATCATATATATATACACATACACACACACACACACATATATATATATATATATATACATACATAAATATAAATATATATATATATATATATATACATACATAAATATAAATATATATATATATACATATATATATATATATATATATACATATATATATATACATACATACACATATATGAGGTAGAAATTTATTTCTATTTGAACACGATGTTGTGTTGATATTTATGCATATATATATATATATATATATATGATGTATACGTGTTTGTAAAATAACTACCAAGTATTATCATACATGGTAAGGCCCTCACCAGGGTGACATGGAAAGGGAATATAAATTGAAATAATAGTCCATCTAATAAAATAAACGTACTAGAGTCGAGAGACATCAACTCGCACGTGTCGAAAGAAATAGGAATCACAGAATCACAACAAACTTCAAACAAAAATACAAAACGAACCAGAGGGCGAAATTAATGCGAAAGAAGTAACCAAATTAAAAGTTTAAGTCTCCTGACGATAATCATGAGGAAGAGTAAGGAGAACAAAAATAAATTGGAAGATAAAAATTAATGCAATAAACTTAATATCGTTTACAGTGTGCCATTTACTGGACCTTTGTAGGTAATATAATTCTACGGAGAATAGTTAAAATATATCTTGTAAACATATCAGTCAAGTCCAAATGTCATACAATATTAATATACGAATTAAAAAAAGAAGAGGGAAATACAAAATAGATTAGATAAAGTACATTAAAAATTTTTAGTGCAATGGTAAAAGGAAAATATGTTTTTCACGATAAAAAGGGAAAACCATACAACTTCCATTTAGGTGACAGCGTATTCCAGGAAATATGCAAAATCCGCTTATAGCTCTGCTTGCATTCACAAGTGTGTGCGCACCTACGCATGTACGTAGAAGGAAATTAAATACTCTATACTACGTGAGATAGATTGAAATGTGACAGGGAGGAATACAACAAGAAATTTCTTGATCTGAGAGAGAGAGAGAGAGAGAGAGAGAGAGAGAGAGAGAGAGAGAGAATATATACGCAGAAGACAATTAAATACTTTCTATTACGCAGTATAGATGGCAATTGGAGAGGGAGTAATAAAACAAAAATATTCTAAATCTGAGAGAGAGAGAGAGAGGAGAGAGAGAGAGAGAGGAGAGAGAGGAGAGAGAGAATATGCCTATAAAAAAAAAGAAATCTAAATTCCCTCTACTATGTGGAATAGATTAAAATTGGTAAGGGAGGAAGAAAAAAGAAAATCTAGATCTGAGAGAGAGAGAGAGAGAGAGAGAGAGAGAGAGAGAGAGAGAGAGAGAGTGAAAATATGCCTTTAAGAAAAGAAGAAATCTAAATTCCCTCTACTATGTGGAATAGATTAAAATTGGTAAGGGAGGAAGAACAAGGAAAATCTAGATCTGAGAGAGAGAGAGAGAGAGAGAGAGAGAGAGAGAGAGAGAATATGCCTATAAGAAAAGAAGAAATGTAAATTCCCTCTACTATGTGGAATAGATTAAAATTGATAAGGAAGGAAGAA
>NC_090759.1:24742004-24744504 GCF_036898095.1 Palaemon carinicauda
ATCGTAAGATCATTAGCAACGATAAAGTAGATATGTCATACATAAACTATGATGACAGAGACTTCTGTTATCCTATTCAACTAAAAAACATTCGCTGCAAGTTTGAACTCTGAATTTTACCGATTCAACTGCGTGATTAGGAAGATCATTGCGAGTGGACATTTAGGACTTTTCATTGCCCCCCCCCCCCCAAAAAAAAAAATAGAAAACTGCTATTGTTTAATATACTTTTGAATAAGATTTCTAATGTGGTATTTTGAAATTTCCCTGTAGATGTCACCACTGTATTTAGAAATTCAAAGGACATCTAAATTACTTTCAGACTCTGAAATTCGAATGGCTATAAATTTTATTTTTCGACTAATTCTATTAACGTGAAAAAGTGGGACATTGTAATGAATTTAATGCGTCATGGCGTATGACGACGGGGTCAAGGGTTACAACCGGGGCGAGGGTGATTATTTTAGATTGACCTTGAAGGGTACCATTTTGCTGAATTGAAATTGAAGCTTGTCGTACTTCACGACCCACGGATTTGTCTTGTTCTTATGTTGCTCGTATCATTGATGGGAATATGACAGAGCACTTAACGCTAACGACAAAATGATAAGCAATCATACATCGCTGCCGGAAGGGTTGTCGGTAACTTAGGGATTTAATTTAATTTTTTTTTTTTTTTTTATCTGTGTGTCTCCCATCCTTGTAATTTGCGACATAAATGTTTCGTGATTATATGCATGCAAATACACTATATCCTCTTGGGGTTAAACTTACAAAATTATCTATATGCCTATCTATGGTTGTATTATATTTTTCCTCTGATCTGTGTATCTCTAATCATTGTATTTTACAACATAAGTGTTTTTTTTTTATTATATGCAAGCAAGTACACTATATCCTTCTGTGGTTAAACTTACAAAATCATCTTTATGCCTATCTATGGCTGTATTATTTTTTTCCTCTGATCTGTGTCTCTCTAATCCTTGTATTTTTTTTCCACTGATCTGTCTCTCTCTAATCCTTGTATTTTTTTCCACTGATCTGTGTCTCTCTAATCCTTGTTTTTTTTTCACTGATCTGTGTCTCTCTAATCATTGTATTTTTTTCCTCTGATCTGTGTCTCTCTAATCCTTGTATTTTTTTCCACTGATCTGTGTCTCTCTCAATCCTTTGTATTTTTTCCACTGATCTGTGTCTCTCTAATCCTTGTATTTTTTTTCCACTTATCTGTGTCTCTCTAATCCTTGTATTTTTTTCCACTGATCTGTGTCTCTCTAATCCTTGTATTTTTTCCACTGATCTGTGTCTCTCTAATCCTTGTATTTTTTTTCCACTGATCTGTGTCTCTCTAATCCTTGTATTTTTTTTCCACTGATCTGTCTCTCTCTAATTCCTTGTATTTTTTTTCCACTGATCTGTGTCTCTCTAATCCTTGTATTTTTTCCACTGATCTGTCTCTCTAATCCTTGTATTTTTTCCACTGATCTGTGTCTCTCTAATCCTTGTATTTTTTCCACTGATCTGTGTCTCTCTAATCCTTGTATTTTTTCCACTGATCTGTGTCTCTCTAATCCTTGTATTTTTTTCCACTGATCTGTGTCTCTCTAATCCTTGTATTTTTTCCACTGATCTGTGTCTCTCTAATCCTTGTATTTTTTTCCACTGATCTGTGTCTCTCTAATCCTTGTATTTTTTTCACTGATTTGTGTCTCTCTAATCCTTGTATTTTTTTCCACTGATCTGTGTCTCTCTAATCCTTGTATTTTTTTCCACTGATTTGTGTCTCTCTAATCTTGTATTTTTTCCACTGATCTGTGTCTCTCTAATCCTTGTATTTTTTTCCACTGATCTGTGTCTCTCTAATCCTTGTATTTTTTCCACTGATCTGTGTCTCTCTAATCCTTGTATTTTTTCCACTGATCTGTGTCTCTCTAATCCTTGTATTTTTTTCCACTGATCTGTGTCTCTCTAATCCTTGTATTTTTTTCCACTGATCTGTGTCTCTCTAATCCTTGTATTTTTTTCCACTGATCTGTGTCTCTCTAATCCTTGTATTTTTTTCCACTGATCTGTGTCTCTCTAATCCTTGTATTTTTTTCCACTGATCTGTGTCTCTCTAATCCTTGTATTTTTTTCCACTGATCTGTGTCTCTCTAATCCTTGTATTTTTTTCCACTGATCTGTGTCTCTCTAATCCTTGTATTTTTTTCCACTGATCTGTGTCTCTCTAATCCTTGTATTTTTTTCCACTGATCTGTGTCTCTCTAATCCTTGTATTTTTTTCCACTGATCTGTGTCTCTCTAATCCTTGTATTTTTTTCCACTGATCTGTGTCTCTCTAATCCTTGTATTTTTTTCCACTGATCTGTGTCTCTCTAATCCTTGTATTTTTTTCCACTGATCTGTGTCTCTCTAATCCTTGTATTTTTTTCCAGTGATCTGTCTCTCTCTAATCCTTGTATTTTTTTCCACTGATCTGTGTCTCTCTAATCCTTGTATT
>NC_090759.1:24749504-24752004 GCF_036898095.1 Palaemon carinicauda
CAAGGACAGGTCAATCGGATTTCAAACTTACCTTCTGTCCGAGTCATATTAAGACGGTAGGATAAAACTGGCAAATATCCTTGGATTATGATTTTGGGGGACATGTACTTGGTTGTAATTATCCTTATAGAAATGAATACCTTACACTGTTAAAAATATGCCGAAAAAAACGGTAAAACTCCAGTGATAAATGTTGCCAGGCATTTACCGTCTAATAAATGGAAATATTGACGTTAAATGGTGATATTATGATCATCAACCCGTAATAACATAACAGGGTAGGGTAAAAATTACTCTCTCCAAAATTTTATTGAATTAGGGCTATGAACAGTATATTTTTACGGATAATGTCATTAAAATTACGCTTATTTAACAGTGTACCTAATGAAATATATACTGTATATTCGACAAGAATAACAGGAGAGAGAGAGAGAGAGAGAGAGAGAGAGAGAGAGAGAGAGAGAGAGAGGAGAGAGAGCGAGAGAGAGAGAGAGAGAGAGAGAGAGAGCAGATTTAATGTTGTCTTAATCCAGTGAGATTAGTGAAAAAGGTGAGGATGCACCCTGGGTATACCTTGGGGAATGTCATCTGTCATTAACGGCTAGCATTAGGCTCACTCAGTTTGGATGGCTCGTCTCTAACCGCAGTGTTCATTTTTCCTTAAAGTGGTCGAAATATTTTGACATGGGTACGCTGTACAGGGGAACAGAAATCCTCTCAGCGGCCACGACAGAATGGTTTCACTATAGTGTCAATTTACGATGAACGACTTCTTAATAAGCATTCATCTTCAGAAATATTTATGCTGCGGTAATAATTAATATTTATATTTCTAGTTATTGTGATTGGGTCCCTTCCTCTACTACTAATTCTAAGCGGTCCAGTTATTTGGCTTATTTTATTATGTCATTTTCTTTATTCCTTTTATAATCTTAACTTCAGCCCGTTATTATTATTATTAAGGTTTGTAGATTGGTATGTCGTTCATATCACTGCTTGAGAGATTGGAAAATATGATAATAATGGCAGGTGTCGTAAAGATTACAGAGCTGGTAAGATTGTCACGACTGAGATGGTATGGGCACTCGTGACTATGGATGGTGAGGATGGAGCTGCGAGTAATCTGTTAGGGGGGAGGGTGGAGATCGAAAGGGAGGCAGACAATTAGATAGCGAGATAAGGTGAAGGATGATATGGAGCCTTGGAGAGGGTGCATCAGGCAACCGACCCCTTATTTTAGGGATGATGGTGGGAAAGAAGAAAGATGCCAGTGTCATCTAATTAAATTTTCATCTCTTTCTTTCCTTGAAGCCATTCATCACATCATACCTTGGGCAAATAAAAAAAAAGGCATGAGATAGCCATTGCTGACAGTTTGTGCCTTGAGATAGTATCTAGATCATACTGCGAAACTTCGATCAAAAGCTGATTTTTTTTTGTGTCCTTTTATTTTGGTCACTAAAGGTATTTTTTTCTTAGCTTCTTTCATAGAATCCCATATTCATCAAGTCGTTCACTTATTTATCGATTTTGAGAGATCTCTTCCCCCATGTCCTCATTTTGGGGTTAAATGTTAGTACTGTTTTGCAAATATGAATTCTGTTTGGGCAACTTGCCGGGAACAATCGACCCGGAGTCTATTGCAGAAAGGAGGTCGCCACCGAGCTGCCTTATCTCATGTGTATAACATGAATATCACTGTTTAGGACACACCGCCTTTATCAATTTATAGCATTTTTGTTATGGCGTTACTGTCCATCCCATTTCACCTTGACTCCCCCTTAAAAGATTTCAGGAGGTGTTCAACACCCCTCCCCATCCCTATCGGGTGCTACAGAAGAAAGTATGGATACATATCCATACCGGCAAGACTACTTATGTTCCCTTTTCATGTCTAATCTTTTTATATGGAAATTTCATATCCTTTTTTTTTTTTCTTTTTTCTTTTTTTGGGGGGGCTGTCTGGTGAGGCATGGATACGTACTCGTGTAATAATACTCGTGCTACTTTATCTATTTTTTTATATGTAATTTATTTTTTGGGGAGCATTCAAGTTATTTCTGTGTTGTTTCTATATAATCTCATGATGTAAAAGGAACAGGCATTTCGTCTCCTATACTGTAAGTGGATAGGCCTACTTAGAAGGTGTGGTCAAAGTTATGTGACAGTAAAACTAATACGATATTTATTAAGGAGGGAAAAAGTAGATCTTTGGACAAAAATGGTTACGGTTGAATATTTTGACCAAATAGGGGTCTAATAGAGCAGTCGGTCTATTGAAAATGTTATTCTCCCTATATGGGAAATAGTAAATAACTTTTTATTTTTTTATTTTTAACTAGAAACGTCACAGTTATCAACCATCTGCTTCACCTCTTCCCGTTTGCCAGATTTCTTATTACTTGGAGTAAAAGGATTATAAGTTTACCAATGTTGTGGTTGCATATTGGAAACTCCCTTCCTGGCATTCTGCTGGACGGGAGATAAGAGTCCCCCCCCC
>NC_090759.1:24757004-24764504 GCF_036898095.1 Palaemon carinicauda
CCTCCCCCTGCCTCGTGCGGTTCTCCTTTCCTTCCCCCTGCCTCGTGCGGTCCTCCTTTCCTTCCCCCTGCCTCGTGCGGTCCTCCTTTCCCTCCCACTGCTTCGTGCACTCCTGCTCTCCTTTCCCTCCCCCTGCCTCGTGCGGTTCTCCTTTCCTTCTCCCTGCCTCGTGCGGTCCTCCTTTCCTTCCCCCTGCCTCGTGCGGTCCTCCTTTCCCTCCCACTGCTTCGTGCACTCCTGCTCTCCTTTCCCTCCCCCTGCCTCGTGCGGTTCTCCTTTCCTTCTCCCTGCCTCGTGCGGTCCTCCTTTCCTTCCCCCTGCCTCGTGCGGTCCTCCTTTCCCTCCCACTGCTTCGTGCACTCCTGCTCTCCTTTCCCTCCCCCTGCCTCGTGCGGTTCTCCTTTCCTTCCCCCTGCCTCGTGCGGTCCTCCTTTCCTTCCCCCTGCCTCGTGCGGTCCTCCTTTCCCTCCCACTGCTTCGTGCACTCCTGCTCTCCTTTCCCTCCCCCTGCCTCGTGCGGTTCTCCTTTCCTTCCCCCTGCCTCGTGCGGTCCTCCTTTCCTTCCCCCTGCCTCGTGCGGTCCTCCTTTCCCTCCCACTGCTTCGTGCACTCCTGCTCTCCTTTCCCTCCCCCTGCCTCGTGCGGTTCTCCTTTCCTTCTCCCTGCCTCGTGCGGTCCTCCTTTCCTTCCCCCTGCCTCGTGCGGTCCTCCTTTCCCTCCCACTGCTTCGTGCACTCCTGCTCTCCTTTCCCTCCCCCTGCCTCGTGCGGTTCTCCTTTCCTTCTCCCTGCCTCGTGCGGTCCTCCTTTCCTTCCCCCTGCCTCGTGCGGTCCTCCTTTCCCTCCCACTGCTTCGTGCACTCCTGCTCTCCTTTCCCTCCCCCTGCCTCGTGCGGTTCTCCTTTCCTTCCCCCTGCCTCGTGCGGTCCTCCTTTCCTTCCCCCTGCCTCGTGCGGTCCTCCTTTCCCTCCCACTGCTTCGTGCACTCCTGCTCTCCTTTCCCTCCCCCTGCCTCGTGCGGTTCTCCTTTCCTTCTCCCTGCCTCGTGCGGTCCTCCTTTCCTTCCCCCTGCCTCGTGCGGTCCTCCTTTCCCTCCCACTGCTTCGTGCACTCCTGCTCTCCTTTCCCTCCCCCTGCCTCGTGCGGTTCTCCTTTCCTTCTCCCTGCCTCGTGCGGTCCTCCTTTCCTTCCCCCTGCCTCGTGCGGTCCTCCTTTCCCTCCCACTGCTTCGTGCACTCCTGCTCTCCTTTCCCTCCCCCTGCCTCGTGCGGTTCTCCTTTCCTTCTCCCTGCCTCGTGCGGTCCTCCTTTCCTTCCCCCTGCCTCGTGCGGTCCTCCTTTCCCTCCCACTGCTTCGTGCACTCCTGCTCTCCTTTCCCTCCCCCTGCCTCGTGCGGTTCTCCTTTCCTTCTCCCTGCCTCGTGCGGTCCTCCTTTCCTTCCCCCTGCCTCGTGCGGTCCTCCTTTCCCTCCCACTGCTTCGTGCACTCCTGCTCTCCTTTCCCTCCCCCTGCCTCGTGCGGTTCTCCTTTCCTTCTCCCTGCCTCGTGCGGTCCTCCTTTCCTTCCCCCTGCCTCGTGCGGTCCTCCTTTCCCTCCCACTGCTTCGTGCACTCCTGCTCTCCTTTCCCTCCCCCTGCCTCGTGCGGTTCTCCTTTCCTTCTCCCTGCCTCGTGCGGTCCTCCTTTCCCTCCCCCTGCCTCGTGCGGTTCTCCTTTCCTTCTCCCTGCCTCGTGCGGTCCTCCTTTCCCTCCCCCTGCTTTGTGCACTCCTGCTCTCCTTTCCCTCCCCCTGCCTTGTGCGGTCCTCCTTTCCTTCCCCCTGCCTCGTGCGGTCCTCCTTTCCCTCCCCCTGCTTTGTGCACTCCTGCTCTCCTTTCCCTCCCCCTGCCTCGTGCGGTTCTCCTTTCCTTCCCCCTGCCTCGTGCGGTCCTCCTTTCCCTCCCCCTGCTTTGTGCACTCCTGCTCTCCTTTCCCTCCCCCTGCCTCGTGCGGTCCTCCTTTCCTTCCCCCTGCCTCGTGCGGTCCTCCTTTCCTTCCCCCTGCCTCGTGCGGTCCTCCTATCTCTCCCCCTGCCTCGTGCGGTCCTCCTCTCCTTCCCCCTCCCTCGTGCGGTCCTCCTCTCCTTCCCCCTCCCCCGTACACTCCTCCGTCGTGCACTCCTCCTCTCCCTCTCCCTCTCTCGTGCACTCCTCCTCTCCCTCCCCCTGCCTCGTGTGGTCATCCTCTCCCTCCCCCTGCCTCGTGCGGTCTTCCTTTCCCTCCCCCTGCCTCGTGTGGTCTTCTTCTCCCTCCCCCTTGCCTCATGCGGTCCTTCTCTCCTTCCACCCGGCTTCGTGCGGTCCTCCTCTCCCTCCCCCTCCCCCTCCCCCGTACACTCCTCCCTCGTGCACTCCCCCTCTCCCTCTCTCGTGCATTCCTGCTCTCCTTTCCCTCCCCCTGTCTCGTGCTGTCCTCCTCTCCCTCCCCCTGCCTCGTGCGGTCCTCCTTTCCCTCCCCCTGCTTCGTGCACTCCTGCTCTCCTTTCCCTTCCCCTGCCTCGTGCGGTCCTCCTTTCCTTCCCCCTGCCTCGTGCGGTCCTCCTTTCCCTCCCCCTGCTTCGTGCACTCCTGCTCTCCTATCCCTCCCCCTGCCTCGTGCGGTCCTCCGTTCCTTCCCCCTACCTCGTGCGGTCCTCCTCTCCTTCCCCCTCCCTCGTGCGGTCCTCCTCTCCTTCCCCCTCCCCCGTACACTCCTCCCTCGTGCACTCCTCCTCTCCCTCTCCTTCTCTCGTGTACTCCTCCTCTCCCTCCCCCTGCCTCGTGTGGTCATCCTCTCCCTCCCCCTGCCTCGTGCGGTCTTCCTTTCCCTCCCCCTGCCTCGTGTGGTCTTCTTCCCCCTCCCCCAGCCTCGTGCGGTCCTCCTCTCCATCCCCCTGCTTCGTGCACTCCTGCTCTCCTTTCCCTCCCCCTGCCTCGTGCGGTCCTCCTTTCCTTCCCCCTGCCTCGTGCGGTCCTCCTTTCCCTCCCCCTGCTTCGTGCACTCCTGCTCTCCTTTCCCTCCCCCTACCTCGTGCGGTCCTCCTTTCCTTCCCCCTACCTCGTGCGGTCCTCCTCTCCTTCCCCCTCCCTCGTGCGGTCCTCCTCTCCTTCCCCCTCCCCCGTACACTCCTCCCTCGTGCACTCCTCCTCTCCCTCTCCCTCTCTCGTGCACTCCTCCTCTCCCTCCCCCTGCCTCGTGTGGTCATCCTCTCCCTCCCCCTGCCTCGTGCGGTCTTCCTCTCCCTCCCCCTGCCTCGTGTGGTCTTCTTCTCCCTCCCCCTTGCCTCGTGCGGTCCTCCTCTCCTTCCCCCGGCTTCGTGCAGTCCTCCTCTCCCTCCCCCTCCCCCGTACACTCCTCCCTCGTGCACTCCTCCTCTCCCTCTCCCTCTCTCGTGCACTCCTGCTCTCCCTCCCCCTCCCTCTTGCACTCTTCCCTCCCATCCCTCCCTCGTGCACTATTTCCTCCCCTCCCTCCCTTGTGCACTCCTTTCCTTTTCTCCCTCCCTCATGCACCTCTCCCCTCTTCTCCCTCCCCCTGCCTCGTGCACTCCTCTCCCTCTCCCTCCCTTGTGCATTCTGCTCTTCCTTCCTCTCCCTCGTGCACTCCTCTCCCTTCCCCTCTCTCGGTTACTCCTCCTCTCCCTCCTCCCCCCCCCCTCGTGCACTCCTCCTCTTCCTCCCCCTCCCCCTATCATCTTGTGCTCCTTGAGGTTGAAATCCTAGCTCCTTATAAGCCATTGATTCTCTGTTGCTTGAAATTGCCACGGGTGAAATAACGATGTTACCTTCGATATTGTCCACTCTCTCTCTCTCTCTCTCTCTCTCTCTCTCTCTCTCTCTCTCTCTTCTGATTATAGTTTTTTGTGTCCGGTTTCCTATTATTATCTCCTTCGCCTTTTTGCTGTCCTGGTATCTCCTCTTTTTTAAATATTATTCCCGCTTTCACCTCTCGAATTTTTTCCCTTCCCTCCTCAGTTTCCTGTAATCTATCACCAAAAGCTGATCACCGGAGCTCATTTAGAGTTTCCCAGTCCCTCGTCTTGTTGCTTCGCCGCCCGTTCTGCTGCTGTTGCTGCTTCTCGATCTCCAATCCCATTGCTAACCTTCCCCTTAAGCTATTCAGTAATTAGAGATGTGCTGCTTTATCTCCAGACATCGCACACACACATTCATACATACATACACACACGCAGGTACATATTTTAGAATCCCGGCTCAAGGGCTGTCAGGTTCGACAAATTGTATTACCGTTTGTGGGAGTAAGTTTAATCACAGCGTGTCATCTGTCGGGCGGGTACGGGCAAGAACTTAAAAGAAGGTGGGTCTGAAGTAGTGTGGGGGGACAAGGTGGGGAAGTAATGTGGGAGACGAGGTGGGGAAGGTGTGAGGGGAGACAGAGATGTTGTGGGGTTACGTAGAAGCAGGGTCAGTGGATGAGAATAGGCTGGGCAACAATGCAATTTAATTAGAAAAAAATTTCTCTTAATAGATCTTGCACATTCTTTGTAAAACTTGTATTGTATCTTATAATTAATAGTGTATAAATAAAATCACTAATGAGGCCGAGAATGAAGAATTTATAAAGATAACATCTTTAGTAATGAAAATGAAGAAGATGTATTTAAGGTAAAATCTCCAATAAAAGATAAGATGTGGCAGATTATTTCTGATTTTTTTTTATTTATATTGTTGAGTAAAATTAATAACCAGAGGTTTATGCAATGGCTGTGCAATTATAGGAACACTAATGATTCAACAAACAATTTTCAGCTATAGATGAAAATCCATTCACGTAGAATATGGAATGGTTCGATAATTTCATGTTCATCGACTTAGTCATTGCATTATGAAGTACAATCGTTTTATCTTGCAAATCTGATGTAGGTTTAGTTAAGTGTTTATACATTATTCCATGAAATAAGTGTTATGTTTAGAAATTTCATGTAATGCTTTGTTCAATTTTGTCATTTAGAATATGACACTAAAACCTCTACAAATACAGTATATATATATATATATATATATATATATACATATATGTATATATATACATATATATTTATATTTATACATTCACAACGTTTTTTAGGGAATAGAAACGAGAGATGGAACATCTGATGATGAATATTGAATATAGTTCCATGTCAGCAAGTGAGATATTTTAATGAAACACACACACACACACACTCTCTCTCTCTCTCTCTCTCTCTCTCTCTCTCTCTCTCTCTCTCATCTGTTAATCATCATACTGTACTTGCTTGGGATACAACCACGATCTGTTGTTAGAGTTAGATAAAAAAATAAATATTTGGCCCCTATAGTTTGTCATAAGAAAACTGTGTGTAAGAAGTTCACGTTTTTGTCGATCTGAAGGATTGTTACAAATTGAACAGATCTCTATTCTTGGTTGTAACAACCATTAAGTGATAATGTGATGTTTATTTAGCCTAGTGATAAAGGAGCTAAACCATAATTCAGTACGTGGTTTTTTATATTTTGAAGTCCGCTCATGAATGGCAGAGGCAAGGGACAGTGACATTGCCCTATCGAGCAGGACAACGCCCTAGAGACTGATCATTCAATGCCCAAGCCCCCTCTCCACCCAAGCTAGGACCAAAGGGGCCACGGCTGCTGATGACTCAGCAGATAGACCCTTAGACTCCCCCAAACCCCCCATCTTTAGCTTCCAAGGATGGCGAGTTTGCAGAGACCAAAGAAACTAACGTGTTTGAGATGGACTTGAACCCCAGTCTGTTGTTCACCAGTCAGGGAGGGACGTTACCACATAGGCCATCACAAACCTAAAGATTTATTTCTTTTATGTTATCACGGACCGAGTTATCGTATATCATGAAACAATTAGACAATTTAGACGACTTTGGTTGAATATGTTATTGTATTATAATGATATATTGTATTATTACCTAGGTTCACAATTTTACTTGCAAAGTAATTCAAAAGAAATGTATATTATTTAACGTGCATTGTGGCTGTTCATAAGTTTTCTGAGTTATTTTAACGGAATCATTCTTTTTATATTTTCAAATTTTGTCATTGACATACTTGGTTCTTTTTATGGAGACTTTTTGAGGGACTTTACTTATGATGCTAAAATTTTTCTATGCATATCTGGTTTTTTGTTATTAATTTTGCACTAGATTTAACTTGACCTTTGACCTAAGAGTTTCAAAATTCAATCCCTTCTATGTCTGAACACAACAATTAATCCCTGAAAGTTTCCCTACTCTATGAGTAAAATTGTGGCCAGGAAGTTATTCACAAGCAAACACAGACAAACAGGGACGAAACCATTAACCTCCTCCCAACTTCGTTGGTGGAGGTAAATATCTCAAGACAACAATTTTTTAACATTGTTACTCCTATTTGGTCACAATTATATTGGTCACAATTATATAATAGTGTAGATCCTGTTGTCCCTTTGAATGAAAATCTAGTCATCATAATTGATAGGCGTATCCCTTCTCGTGTGCTAAGGTACCGAATGAAGGACAAACCGTGGTTCAATGATGATTGTAGACGTGCTTATTTGGAGAAGCAGGAGGCCTATCACCTTTGGAAGGGTAACAGATCAGATTTTACCTGGAACAACTATACTCAGCTTCGAGCTTTTGCTCAGAGAGTTTATGCCTCAACTGAAAAGGAGTACAATTTAATCATAAAAGAAACCCTCTCTGGTACAACTCAGGAACATAAATGGTGGTCTACCCTTAAATCTGCACTCTCTGGTGTAGATGCAACAGTTCCTCCTTTATTTAAACCAGATGGCCCAGTCACTCACTGTCCAAAGGAAAAGGCAACCCTTTTGGCTGATGTTTTTGACAGTAAACAGAGGAATGAAAAACTTGAACTTCCTCATTCCTGTTTTCCTGAGGCTAAACTAACTAGTTTAGCTTTTCGATCTCGGGAGATTAAAGCTCTGTCGATGGACCTTGATGCTTATGGAGGTGTAGACCCAAATGGTATTTTTCCTTTGTTTTTTATAAAGACAGCTGATTTCTTAGCTCCAAAGTTATCTGTTATTTTGCGCAAGTTAGCAAGAAGAGGAGCTTTTAGCACTTGTTGGAGAATTGGTAATGTTACTCCTCTTTGTAAATGTGTTTGTGGTAGCTCAAGTCCCACTGATTACCGCCCAATTTCCATAACTCCCATATTATCTAAAGTTTTTGAACGTCTTCTGGCAAAACGTCTTAATAGGTTTGCTGAAGGTAATCATCTATTCCCTAGTTTGCAATTTGGTTTTCGTAAAGGCCTTGGAGCATGTGATGCCCTTCTTACAATCTCCAATGCAGTACAGAAATCCCTTGATTGTGGTCGGGAAGTTCGTTTGATTGGCCTTGATTTTAGTGCTGCCTTTGACCGTGTTAATCATGAGGCCCTTGTTTTCAAACTGAAACAGTTGGGAGTGGGTGGGTCGTTTCTTAGCATTATTATTGATTTTTTAAGTAGTAGATCTCAAAGAGTTGT
>NC_090759.1:24769504-24784504 GCF_036898095.1 Palaemon carinicauda
TTCAGGGGCTACTTTCCTCTTTGTAAGGGTAGAAGAAACTCTTTAGCTATGGTAAGCAGCTCTTCTAGGATGACACTCCAAAATCAAACCATCGTTCTCTAGCTTTGGGTAGTGCCATAGCCTTTGTACCATGGTCTTCCACTGTCTTGGGTCAGAGTTCTCTTGCATGAGGGTACATTTGGACGCACTATTCTATCTAATTTCTTTTTCTCTTCTTTTATTAAAGATTTTATAGTTTATATAGGAAATGTTTATTTTAATGTTACTGTTTTCAAAATGTTTTATTTTTCCTAGTTTCTTTTCCTCACTGAGTTATTTTCCCTGTTGAGGCCCTTGGGGTTAAGCATCCTGCTTTTCCAGCTAGGGTTGTAGCTTAGCGTTTATAATGATGATAATAATAATAGAGAAATAAAGAGGAGCATAGACCAGGAAATTGTGCAGGTAAGAAGACCATTAATAATTGATCCATCGGTTCCCTCAACCTAAAGGTTAGATTTTATTTCATATTTTTTTTGCTCTCAGAGGATGGATGGTTTCGAGGTGAGCAGCAAAGCTGTTATCCTGGTAAAGATGAGCAAACATTCGGCTGATTATCTCTTCTCCCATCATATATTTATCGTTGTTTTCTGTCATTTTATATGTTATAGGTTTTTACAACCTTTTTTTTTTCATTATTACATTCGTGTATTTCAGTCTGCAGAATACTGCTTTGCAAGTTTTCTGTTATTGCAATACTTTAATGCACTTCTTTTTTTATCATTATATTCCTGCATGTTAGTCTACAGAAGTTTTTGTAAGTTTTCTTTTTTATTGCTGTACTTATATTATTTTTATTATTATTACATTCCCTTATTGTAGTCTAAGCAGACTACTTTGCAAGTTTTCTGTTATTGCTATACTTTATTGTAGTGTTTATTTCATTATTACACTCCTAGAATTTAGTGTGCAAAATATTACTTTGGAAGTTTATAATTTTTAACCAAATCCTTTCAAATGTTGGTCAATTGAGTTAAGAAGAGTAGAGAGACATATTAATACTATTTTATATAATAAAAGAAGGATCTCAATTCCTCCAGACGCTTCGGTGCATCATGGCGCCAAGTGTATTATAATTAACATCGTTCGGTTCTGTAATGCTAGAATTTTCAATTCTCACCTGGTCATCGATGGTCGCTTGTTATAGCTAGGTAATTAGTTCCCATGAGAGGACACACTAGAAATGTAAGGTAATGGGAACTGCATAGTGCTGGAAGTCTCGTATGATAAAGGGTATTTTGAATGAAAAAAAAAAAAATCAATCGTTTTGAATTTTGGTTCCTACAGAATAAAGTCTGCATTCAATTCGATATAATAGAATTAATGAAGTGAAGTGTTGAATAATAATACATGTTAATAATGAACGTAATATGGTTATGCTTATTGTGCAATTTTGAAATAGAATATGTACTTATATAAACATAGATAAATGGAGAGATAGATAGATAGATAGATAGCTAGATAGATAAATAGTTTGTGAGTTAGTGCACATATGAGTGTTTACGTATTTAATAAACAGAAAAATAATGCTTATTGTGCAATTTCAAAATTGTGTGTGCATATACATATATATATATATATATATATATGTATATATATATATACATACATATAATTTCATCATCATCATCATCATCATCATCATCATCTCCTACACCTGTTGACGCAAAGGGCCTCGGTTAGATTTCGCCGGTCGTCTTTATCTTGAGCTTTTAATTCAGTACTTCTGCATTAATCATCTCATTTATATATATATATATATATATATATATATAATTTGTGAATTAGTACACACCTGAGTTTTCTACGTATTTATGAAAAACACGATACCCTAAGCTGTTACTGCCCCCACCGCTCCATCCCGAGACAGGAGATGAGGTGGTAGATGAACACGGAGATAGAAAGAGGCTTAGGGAAAAAGAAAGGCGAAGGAGATGCGTTTCATTGACCGAATCCCCGAGATAAGATTACCGACGCAAGAGCCTCGTCCGTCGTCTTTTTTTTATGGTAATGAAGTAACCCGATGCGTCCCTTTCGAACGAATTTTAATAAGTTTTTATCTGTTGGAGAGGATTAAACGTATCCCCTTTACAAGGTTGGTGGGAGGGAGGGAGTTTTAAAACATGAAAGCATAGCTTTGGTTTTCGTGGTTTGTCAAAGGATTATGTGGTCTTCTGAAAGAATTCTTTGTGGAGATCCGAGGAAAGTTCTCTACAAAGGTCGTTCGTCCTTCTACGTTTGATTTTGATAAGATGAAAGCCTAATTTTCTCTCTCTCTCTCTCTCTCTCTCTCTCTCTCTCTCTCTCTCTCTAGTATCATATTATCTTTCTTCTATTTTTATTTTAAATTACAGATTTGAATTATTCAACGTTTAATTTATGTAGATGACAATCCAGTTTTTACTCTCTCTCTCTCTCTCTCTCTCTCTCTCTCTCTCTCTCACATTTTCTTTTTTCGATTTTTTCTTTGTCCAAATTACAGATTTGAATTATTGTACAGTATTGTTGATTTTAATGAGATGAGAGTTCTGTTTTTAGTCTCTCTCTCTCTCTCTCTCTCTCTCTCTCTCTCTCTCTCTCTGGAGTATCACATTTTATTTTTATTTTATTTTTAGTTTGATTAAATTACAGATTTGAATTTATTATACTGTATGTTTGGTTTTAATGAGAGGAAAGTCGGATTTTTACTCTCTCTCTCTCTCTCTCTCTCTCTCTCTCTCTCTCTCTCTCTTCTGTTTTTTCTTTGATTGAATTACAGATATTGATTATTATACAGTACGTTTGATTTTGATGAGACGAAAGTCTAATTTTTAGTTTCTCTCTCTCTCTCTCTCTCTCTCTCTCTCTCTCTCTCTCTCTCTCTTTTGGCGTATAAAATTTTGTTTTTTCTCTTTTCTTTTTGATTGAATTATAGATCTGAATTAGGCTGGGGCTCATTTTCAAGTGTCATATACCAGTTAAGATAGCCTTTTCATCATTTACATGAAAAATATCGTTTAAAGTTGTTGTAATCAATTTTGTTTACTTTTGTACTGCCAATATCTTGGTAACACTGAGTAATTATTAATGATTTGTGAATAAGGAACATCAGGGAAATACCAAATAAATAGCATCCCTGTACTATATTGAAGAAGCCCATATTTAGAATTTAAAAGATTTTAATGGATTTAATCACAAGAGCTCCAGCTTTACTAAACTAAAACTTTATTTTTTTTTATGTTGGTATGCTACTGAAGTATTATATCTCAAAGCAAAGGAACTCCCTTATGAGCAAATAATGATAATTAAACCTAGATCAGTCAGACCAGAAATCTAAATCGAGCCTTGCCAGTAGGTTATAAGATATTAAACAGTGGCTCGCCTAGATCAGTAATTTGTGTTTTCCCCCGTTGCAGAGGTCAGGTGTTCGATTCTGTTAGTGTTATTTACTTGTCAAAAAAAAAAAAAAAAGCAAATAAAACTGGTAATTATTGATTAGATATTTCTAGAGAAATACGAATTTGCATCCAAGATATTTTTTTCAAAATTATGCAAAAAGTCATATAGAAATTGTTACGAAATTTTGAGCAAAGGTGGTATTATGGATTAGCAGCATTTGATGATAATTTCTGGAGGGAGTCTCAATTGATAATTTTTGGAGATAGTCCTCAATGATATTTTTTTGGACGGAGTCCTCAATTGCTACTTTTTTGGA
Source organism: Palaemon carinicauda (assembly GCF_036898095.1). Classification (NCBI taxonomy): domain Eukaryota; kingdom Metazoa; phylum Arthropoda; class Malacostraca; order Decapoda; family Palaemonidae; genus Palaemon; species Palaemon carinicauda. Next base: position 24,773,235 of record NC_090759.1, read on the forward strand.
GGGTATCCTGAACTGTTATATTTTGGAGGGAAACGTCAATTGACAATATTTTGTAGGAAGTCCTCAAATTTACTACATTTTGGATGGAGTCCTCAACTGATAATTTTTTTGGAGGAAGTCCTTAATCCAGAGCCAGACCCTGAATTTGTTTGTTTGTTATGAATACTATGCAAGTTTAATTTATTGGTGAAAATATACATTATATCATTCTCTAACTCTTGACAAATAGTAGACTTCTTGAATAGCCACAAAGAATTAGATCTTGGAAGCGAATCCTATGTATACTTCGGTGATCACGAGTTTAGGGTTCGAAAAAAGGTCCTTTTTTATTAAAATGCAACGAAAGATTAAAGATTGACGAAGTTGGATAAGAGGGAAAATTTCTTTATTAACTCTATATCTTCAACATTTTACAATGCGCAAGTAGTAGCAAAGGGAGAAGGATGGATTAGATTATAAAGTTGTATACTCTGAAAGAATTTAGAGGAAGTTATTGATATGATAGGATAATTTCCTTTCCGAAACGAATCCAGTCCTTAAAATTAAAGTGCAGTTTGGAAAAAAAAGGAGGGCGGCTCCTGTTTGCAAAATGGAAAATCCAGTTGGATAATTTTATTGATTTTTCCATGTAATTTCATATATATATATATATATATATATATATATATATATATATATATATATATATATATATATATATATATATATATATATATATATATAAAACATGTTTAAGGAAAATTAAAGTATGATTTATTATCATCTGGAGAAGGTTGAGAGATAAGTATGGTATTTGAAAATTATTAGGAAGGGAATGGATATATTCTTTAAGAAATCAATCCATGAGAGGAAAGATCATGTAGAACAAAATCGTCTTGGAAAAGGACAGAAATTATAACACCAGATATTAATTCAGTGGTAAAAGAGGAATTACAAAAAGTAAATATTAAGCTTACAGTTTTTTTCTGATTTATAAACTCCACATTCATAATGGAAAAGGAACTAGTAGTCAATTATATACCAATAAGTTATATTTCACAACAATGAAGTAACATATCCATTATAACTATTAATGATACGACATGAATGTTCATCATGTGGGTCATATTGATGACCAGGTGTTTCCCGGGAAACTGGGCACTAAAGCCCTTACAGGAATAGTGGGGAGGGGGAGGAACCTGATAGGGCATAGCCTGCTTATGGAGAGAACAGTCGAAAGCCTATATGATACTTTGACGTTCTGGTGGAACTATGCTCAACTATTTCTCATAATATCTCAAGCTTGGCGTGACCGAATATATATATATATATATATATATATATGTATGTATATATATATATATATATATATATACATATATACATATATACACATATATATGTATGATAAATTTATTGCACATTTAAACGTGTTTCTTTCATATTTCAAATCAGCCATACATATTAATACATTAAAGTCTGGATTCTCATAACGACTTCGGGATCAGAGCCCAATGCGGAACCGCCCAAAGACTATGATATCGGACCGGCGGGGATTTGAACCCTCGTCCAGGATACCTTTCTTCGTGGCGGAGTGGTATGGTCACTGGCATACAGATGCCGGTCCGATATCATAGTCTTTGGGTGGTTCCGCCTTGGGCTCTGATCCCGAGGTCGTTAAGAGAATCCAGACTTTAATTTATTAATATATATGGCTTATTTGAAATATGAAAGAAACACGTTTAAATGTGCAAAAAATTTATCATTAATCGAATGCCAAGTCCCAAACCTGCCAATTAGCTACGATGGTGAAGATGGGTTGATTTCAATTCTAAGTACAGAAAACTTGAATTTGACAGGTATATGTATAGAAGAATTGTCATTGACTTTTATCTTTCTTCGTGGCGGAGTGGTATGGTCACTGGCATACAGATATCCTGGACGAGGGTTCAAATCCCCGCCGGTCTGATATCATAGTCTTTGGGCAGTTCCGCCTTGGGCTCTGATCCCGAGGTCGTTAAGAGAATCCAGACTTTAATGTATTAATATATATGGCTTATTTGAAATATGAAAGAAACGCGTTTAAATGTGCAAAAAAATTATCATTAATCGAATGCCAAGTCCCAAACCTACCAATTAGCTACGATGGTGAAGATGGGGTGATTTCAATTCTAAGTACAGAAAACCTGAATTTGACAGGTATATGTATAGAAGAATTGTCATTGACTTTTATCTTTCTTCGTGGCGGAGTGGTATGGTCACTGGCATACAGATATCCTGGACGAGGGTTCAAATCCCCGCCGGTCCGATATCATAGTCTTTGGGCGGTTCCGCCTTGGGCTCTGATCCCGAGGTTGTTAAGAGAATCCAGACGTTAATGTATTAATATATATGCCTCATTTGAAATATATATATATATATATATATATATATATATATATACATAATTTATTTTCGGTCACGCCAAGCTGCCAAGCTCTCCCCGTCCCTCGGTATGTGAAAAGGAAATACTCAAACCCTGGTGAGGTCCCTGTGGGTGCATATCTGTCTAGATATTTAGCCCTCGTTTTTGACGGGTCGCGTACACGAGTATCGCCATCAAACACAAGCATTTCGCTATACTATGGCAGCGTTGGGGGTAATGAAACCTAGACCAATTCACAGCAGATCAGAGGAGCGTCCATACCAGGGTTTTAACTTTTAAGGTAACTACCCTAGTTTGAGGTAATTTGCATGGTTTCAGGGTAATGTTTTACGACATTTTGTAAGATAATTTATTTTACTAACTTCAAATTTGGGGAAATTGTGAAAGTTTTAAGGTAATCTATGGTAAAAAGCTGCAGCATCTAAGGCAATGCCCCAATGATCAAGTTCAAACCCTGTTCGATACTGCCTCTCTTCGCCGTTGATTTCCATGTATGTGGAAACACTTGATCGCTCTAATTGGCTGATTATGTAGCTGAAGGACACTCATACTGACTGAACGCATATTGCATGAGGTACATTATACCATTTGCATTCATTCGAGTTGAAAAATGACGAAAAATATAGTCTCTACTGGTACGGGTTACATGCCCACTAAAGGGTTCGAAATATCTTGCGTTGTAAGAGGATTTACGAAATATCAAATATGTGCGTGTGTATGTGTGTGTATACACACACATATATAAACGTATATAATTGTGTATATATACATTCATATGCATATTTAAATGTGTGTGTATATATATATATATATATATATATATATATGTATATAAATAGACAAATATACTCTTATATACAATATTATATATATATATATATATATATACATTTGATTATGCATATGTATGTATATATACACATGATTATATACGTATATATAATATAGACGTATATACATATATATGTATATATATTTATATTATATATATACATATATATATATATATATATATATATATATATATACATATATATATATATATATATATATATATATATATATATATATATATATATATATGTATATATATGTATATAGATGTTAACAGGAGTGTTATATGAATTTAAGAAACACTTCTAAATGTGCAAAAGTTATCATTAATCATAGTCAAGTACAAACTTAATAACGAGATACAGTGGCGCTGATGGCATGCTTTCAATTCTAAGTAGAAAAAAAAACCCGAATTTGACAGGTATAAGTATGGGAGAATTATCATCACCTTTTATCTCTCTTTGTGGCTGAGTTGTTAAGTCAATGGAACTTCAATTTATTGGACCCGGGTTCGATTCCCCGGCCGTCCATAAGGTATTATCTTTGAGTTGATTCCACTCTGGATCTCTGATCCCAAGAAATAGAGAGAAACCAGATATTAGGAGAAGTATAATATATGGGGTCTATGAATATGAAAAACACTTCTAAATGTGCAACATTTATCATTAATATATGTACAAACTTTACAACAAGGTACAATTGCAAAGATGGGTTGATTGCTATTCTAAGTACAAAAAACCTAATTGCGACAGGTATAAGTATGGGAGAATTTTCATCAACTTTTATCTCTGTGGCTGAGTTGCTAAGTCAATGGAACCGTGTTCGATTTCCTGGCCGACAAGAAGCTATTGGAAAAACACGTCTACATGTGTAAATTTTACCATAGATTTAAATATACACACACACACACACATATATATATATATATATATATATATATATATATATATTACATATATAATATATATGTTATATATATGTTATATATATAATATATATATATATATATATATATATATGTATATATATATATATATATATATATATGTATACTTTTGTCAAAAGACACTTTAGTCTACTAACGTTTTTGTATAAAGACATTTGTATATAAGAATTTTAAAATTAATTTTTATTTGTAACTCTTTATATTATGATCCGAGTCATTTGAATATTTATTATCAGGCCTAATATATATATATATATATATATATATATATATATATATATATATATATATATAAAAATAATGATATTATGTACCGATATATTTTAACATGTCATTTCAATATGATTATAATTTCTATCGTGATCCATTATTTTAGGTTATCTTAAGAAGCAACTTTTACTGGAATTGTTCTGATAATTAGCGATAATAGAAAAATATCCTATTAGCTCTTACAATGGTTGGTAGGTAGTAGGTTGGCCAGGGAACCACCCACCCGTTGTGATATTACCACCAGAGAGTTATGGGGTCTTTTGACTGGCCAGCTAGTACTACATTGGATCCTTCTCTCTGGTTACGGTTCATTTTCCCTTTGCCTAGACACTCGCACGCCGAATAGTCTGGCCTATTCTTTACATATTCTCCTCTGTCATCATACACCTGACAACACTGAGATTGCCAAACAATTATTCTTACTGCACTGTAATTGTTCAGTGGCCACTTTCCTCTTTATAAGGGTTGAAGAGACTCTTTAGCTATGGTAAGCAGCACTTCTAGGAGAAGGACATTCCAAAATCAAACCATTGTTCTCTAATCTTGGGTAGTGCCATAGCCTCTGTACCATGGTTTTCCACTGTCTTGGGTTAGAGTTTTCTTGCTTGAGGGTACACTCGGGCACACTGTTCTATCTTATATTTTATTTCTATTCCTCTTGTTTTGTTAAAGTTTTTATAGTTCATAAAGTGATATTTATTTTGATATTGTTGCTCTTCTTAAAATATTTTATTTTTCCTTGTTCCCTTTCCTCGCTGAGCTTTTTTCCCTGTTGGACCCCCTGGGGTTTTAGCATCTTGCTTTTCCCACTAGGGTTGTAGCTTAACAAGTAATGATAATAATAATAATAATAATAATAATAATAATAATAATAATAATATAATTACTTTAGAATTTTTCTTATTATCCACATCTCCAACGAGTATCCTTGTAATTTACTGCTTTGTGTACACCAGTGTGCTCCTTAGTTTGTCAGTAATAGGAAATGCATTAGAGTTTTCACTCAGTTATGTGCCCATAGATGACCTTGAAATGGGTTAGTGCAGACTTATCATGCAACAGGAGGAAACTAGAACGGGCCATCAGTAGAGCGCATACCTTCACCCGTATAATGTATATCACAAGATAGGCAAATGAATTATACACATTTTGGCACGATATGGTAAAAGGACGTCTTCCACCTTTTCGCGACCTTGCCCTTGCCTTTTGACCCAGTCACTCCCAAAATCTAATCAAACTGTCTCTAGATCATAGCCAATCGTCCCAACAAAAGAAAAGTAGTCTAATAGTTTTTAATTTATGCGAATCACAAACATACAGACAGCCAATAAAAAAAAACTATCAAAACATAACCTTTGCAGCGAAGTTGGTCAATGTATTAATGGTTTTTTTGGGTGTTTCCTTTGTTCTCCGCTTCCATTAAAATATAAATATTCTATACTAAACATTTTGTTGAAACAACAAAGCTGCTACTTCTTCGTCATTACAGTTGGCTAATTCCAAGTGACAGGGTATTCTTGCTGTCACGGGCAGCATTACCCCTCAAATGTCACAAATTTTTACTATAGCATAACTTTAAATAACTATAAACGAGCTAATTACGACTGTTGATATACGATTTTTCTTATGCCAAATTGTCTTTAGGTGAGATGGTCTTAGACGTAAATTTAAACCAAAGTGCTTTTCTACCAAAATGCTTCATGTCAAACTGTTTTTACCAAGGCATCTTATAGTAATTATGATGATGATGATGATGATTATTATTATTATTATTATTATTATTATTATTATTATTATTATTATTAGCTAAGCTACATCCCTAGTGGGTAAAGTATATGCTATAAGCCCAAGGGTTCCAACAAGGAAAACTGCCCAGTGTGAAAAGGAAATATGCGTGTTTAGTATATATATAGCTGGGGGTGTATTTATGTATATATGTATAAATGTAAAAAAAGAAAAAAAAAACTTACTCTTTTGTCATACTAGAATGAAATCAATTGATTCTAATGTTTTTAGTCACACATGAAGATGTTTTTCCTTGAGATTTAAGTCGAGTAAGCTGTTTTACAAAGCGGGTTCGCTGAAAAGATTTCAGTCTTGCTCTCAAACTATGATAATTTACCATCGTTAATGGGCACGACTAATTGCTGGTCTAGCTGGAAGGTACATCAGCTAATTGAAATCCCTCACAAGAAAAAAGTGTAATGGAATATTGCTTCTCTTATAATGCTGACGAGTAATATATATATATATATATATATATATATATATATATATATATATATATGTGTGTGTGTGTGTGTGTGTATAGTGTACACGACCCGTACGCACCCACCCTCTTACCAGGGTACGATTATTTCCTTTCCTTCTTCCTCAAGGGACCGAAACGATTCAGTTCTTTATTGTATGTATGTATGTATGTATATATATATATATATATATATATATATATATATATATATATATATATATATGTATATATATAAATGTATATATACATGTATATATATATATATATATATATATATATATATATATATATATATATATATATAATTGTTTATTGTGTTAACTTATGAGAAATTCAGTCACTTTGGTAAGAACGAATTTCTTACCTCGGGAAACAAGGGTAAAAACACAAGAATTTAATAACAACGGGGTGCATGAATTCCTACCCGCCAGGAAAGAGAAATTAAGAGAGCCAGCTGAGACGGACTTGTTAAACTTTGTTGCACTACACCTGTGTCTGTAAGATAAGGAAGAGGCGAGAATTTGATAGATAGAGAGAAGGTGGAGGAGAGAGGCTAAAGGGATGGAGGAAAAGGGAGGGAGACAGAAAGTGTGAAGGAATGAAGAATAATTGGGAAGGATTATCGGGGAGCAGTTGAAGTATGATTGTAAGGGAGGTTAAGAGCAGGAAAGAAGAGGCAAAAAAGAAAAAAAATATGATTTTCGTGGTTGTGGTTATTGGAGGAAATTTTATGTATTTTGTTCAACATTAAGCTGTGTGTGCTCTGGAGGTACGAACAACACCGGCCTCTGCTACATATTACCTTCAAATTCTGAAACATTTCTTATAAGATAGGTTGAATTTGACTATTAGATTTACTTTATTATTATGATTGTAATGAAAGTAGGTACAGAGATATTTTAACATACCATTTTCTTATAGGTTGAATTTGACTCTTAGACTTACTTTATTATTATGATTGTAATGAAATTAGGTACAGAGATATTTTAACATACCATTTTCTTATTGGGATCCAATCTTTACTGGAATTGTTCTGATGATCAACGATAATAGAAGAATATCCTATTAGCTCTTACGTCTGCTCTCTAATTTTTCTTATTATCCATATCTCCAATGAGTAGCCTTGTAGTTTTCTGCCTTCTGTACACCATTGTTCTCTCCTTAGTTCATCAATAACAGGAAATGCATTATCCACGAGCCCTATGCAAGAAAAGTACCACAACGATTGTTACTTCATACACTTGCTATTTTGTTGCACAAAATGATCACATGTAGTATCAAACTCTCGTTTTGCATGTATTCTTGTGCTTTCTTGAAATTAGGGCTTCCTTCTATCTAACCCTCTTGGCTTTATTTTCCTGACATCTATTAGTTTATGAAGCTTCTCTTCAATGACCTCAATTAACTTGGCATCATTTGCAAGTATCAATCATTCCACATCCCATCAGTAACTAAATTTCTTATCCCATAACTGTTTACGTATAAGGTAAGCCCTGTCCTTTCTCCGACCTGTCGTATCACGCCACCCATTAATAAATTGAACACCTATGTAGACATGATATTCATGTCTCCGCCTTAATTTTATACCAAACATTTCAATCTCTAGTGAAAAGTTTCAAATTTAAAATACTTATTCATGGTCATTCCCATTCTATAAATTCTATCAACAGCTTTATCTGGGTTATTTTGGGTTACATAAAACATTTCTTCTTTATCCGTAAACTTCTTGCATTCCTTTTTCAATAACAAGTAACTCTTAAAGCACACATTGTTTTACCCCAGATTAGTCCATATGTCATTTGTCTTACATTTTCAATTAGGATATTACTAAACACCTTACCTAGTTTACCATATGACGTTATAGCGACAAATTCTTGATCGCCTTTATCGTCTTTATCACCTTTATCACCTTTACATTTTTTGTACATTGAAACATTTATTCCTGTTGCTATCGTTTTCCGTCAAAGAACCCAAAATCAAATAATATCGTGTATCGAACCCGTATTTTTCCTTCATCCATCAATTACTATTTCCATTTCCTTTACTCTCTCCTGTCCTTTTAACATCATCTATTGCCCCATTCTGTTTTTAGTCTTATCTTGATGATTATCCATTTCTCTGTATCCCTGTATAGGTATATATATATATATATATATATATATATGTATATGTATGTATATATTTGTATATCGATATATATGTGTATATATTATATACACACACATATATATATATATATATATATATATATACAGTATACATATATATATGTATATATAGCTATATATTTATATCTATACATCTATATATATATATATATATATATATATATATATATAATGTATAAATGTATATCTATATATATGTATGTATATATATGTATATATATATATAAATATATATGTATATATATAAATATATATGTATATATATAAATATATATGTATATATATATATATATATATATATATATATATATATATATTTATATATATATAAATATATCGTCAGTAGTTGCTAGTCCACTGCAGGATGAAGCCCTATACATTATACATATAATATATTAATATATTCGTTATATGTGTAATGCATGAAAAAAAAAAAATATATATATATATATATATATATATACATACAGTATATACATATACTATATATATATATATATATATATATATATATATATATATATATATATATGTATATATATATATATATACGGAAAGAGAGACAGAGAAAAAAATTTAGCTCATCAATATTTGATGAAATATTGCTCAAATCTTGAATGAATTATGAATTTGTTTGTGGCATTATCTCCGAAACAGATTAATCTTCATTTCAATAAACAGTTATGAGACCACTAGTAACAAAGATGGTGATGGAATTTGGCAATAAACTCGAAAAAAAACCTTATTAAAATCCAGTACTGGCATAAGGCCAACTCAGTAACAATAAATGACAACGAGAGATTACAGAATATCCCCTGAGGAGATTTAATAATTGGATGAATTGAAAAGACTCGGTTGAATGTGAGTTATCTGCCCAAGTGTAAATACGTTTGGAAAAAGTGGAATGATGTTCAGGAATGCTGTGAGGATATAAGTGTATTGTAGGATTTGCAAAATGTTAGTATCACACAATTTATGTAAATTAATATTTCTTGTGTCAGCATTTCGAATTTTAATATTCAAAAGGATTATTATTATTATTATTATTATTATTATTATTATTATCATCATCATCATCAGTGTACGCGGCCTGTCAAAATGACGGCTAAATATTTAGATACATATATGCAAACACAGGCACACGTACCTCCCTCTCGCCAGGGTATGACTAGTACCTCTTCCCCTACCCGAGGGACGGAGCAAACTGAGTGTGACCAGAATGAAATATATATATATATATATATATATATATATATATATATATATATATATATATATATATATATATAGTATATATATATATATATATATATATATATATATATATATATATATATGATTTAGTCATTATTAGCATCATTATTATTATTATTATTTTTATTATTATTATTATTATTATTATTATTATTATTATTATTATTATTATTATTATTATTGATGAAGTTGTATAGATAACATTTTCATATATTTGAAAAGTCATTTACATTCATATGGATTTATGACCGTAATAACGCTTTTTGTAGTTTGGTGACTTTTAACATTTATTAATTCATTTATGTGACATGCTGGATTCAACTCGAATTTTCATTAAAATTCGCAATAGATGATGAATATTTTTGATTGATTGCTGACTTATTCAAAGATATAACTGTTATTGCATGTTTTTTCATCTAGGTGATTTGTTGAAAATTTTATTATGTATTTAGTTTTTAATTGATGCAGAAATATGTTTTATCGCTAACTTATTTGTAGAATCTTCGTACATATGTATTCCTTATTTCATGCTTTCATATTTTCAAGCCATAATCATGTATGCATGCCTACATACCTTCGATACACTTTTATAACTAAATTTATGGTTGACAATTTCTTTTCTCGTGTTTATTGCTTACAAACTGAGAAACGATTATATTTTCGCTCCTGGTCTGTTTAATAACAAGATATCTAGATCAGATGGAATTGGCGAAAACAAATTAACTCTTTTTCTGGGCATCTTTTTTTATCAATCCTTACCAACCTATGATTGGAGGTCAATTGTAAGCCGGATGATCTCACATGTTTGCATATTGAATGTGAATGATGAGCAAAACTTGAAGGACTTGAAAGGAATTATTATTAATTGCATAGTTCTCCCCTATATAATAAAGAGATACGTGTTTGATTTTATATATACATATATATATATATATATATATATATATATATATATATATATATATATATATATAAATGTTTGTATGTATGTATATATGTTTGTCTTTCCTGTCACGCTCAGTAGCATTGCAAAGCGTATAACTACTTGGTCTCCCCGTTCCTCTGGTAGGGGGTACAGAGAGTAGTCATTCCCTGGTGAGAGGGGGTATCCTGAAAGGTACGCTCGAAACTAAAATCTCTGTA
>NC_090759.1:24789504-24802004 GCF_036898095.1 Palaemon carinicauda
ATATATATATATATATATATATATATATATATATAATTGTAAATATAGAGGTCTATATATAACAAAATGGATACCTTCCAGAAGAGTACGGCCTACTGTTATTCGAGAAGTCCTTAAAGGTATGGTTTGAAAACGTGTGGAATTTTTTGTTTAGCCCTTTGATAACTACGTGGAAATTTGAGCCACATTTTGGTATTGAACGCTGTATCAGAGATATTGGGCAGTATATCTTTGGACTCGATCAAACCTGAGCTAGACATGACATTTGGAAGTATAAGTGTTCTGGTGAACTAAAGTGTTACCATGTTACACACACAAATAAGTATATATGTTTGATTATACATATATATGGTTATGTATATATATATATATATATATATATATATATATATATATATATATATATATACATACAGTATATACGTGTATAACTGAATAATTAGGTAAACATTTATATATATCTAGAGAGAGAGAGAGAGAGAGAGAGAGAGAGAGAGAGAGAGAGAGAGAGAGAGAGAGAGAGAGAGAGAGAGAGAGAGAGAGAGAGAGAGAGAGAGAGAAAGTGAATGCCACAGAAAAATAGGAAAAACGGAAAAAAACAATGGTCAAAACTAAAATAAAAGAACGAATAGATGGTTGATTATCAGAGATAGAAAAGGTGGTACATAATCCATGATTGAATATTTATATACTCTACTGTATGTATATATATATATATATATATATATATATATATATATATATATGTATATATACATATATATACATGTATGTATATATATATATATACATATATGTATACACACACACACATATATATATATATATATATATATATATATATATATATATATATATATATATATACACGCACACACACACCCACACGCTCGCTTCACCCCCCCCCCCCTCTCTCTCTCTCTCTCTCTCTCTCTCTCTCTCTCTCTCTCTCTCTCTCTCTCTCAAACACACACATTTAATTTCAATTTATATCCCTCCAGTCGTTGTCATATTTTTACGGTTTATATACAGCACGTAAAATTAGTTGTCGCAAAAAGAAAACTTAATTCATTGTTCTAAACAGGGAGGCATCTAGGATGGTGTAAATGTTTTGTCTTTTTTTTTTTTAGTTTTTTATTTCCAGATTTATTTTTCACGTACTGTTTTTTATCATTTTCATTATTATTAAACAATTTTTTTTTTTAGATTTTTTTAGTCCATTATAGGTATTATATAATTTCATCTCGTGCTCTATTTCGCAGATTATCCTAATTTGTTTATTTCCCTTAAAACTGTATTTGTTCTATTATTTAGTCTCCAACTCTGATTCGGATAATTAGGATAGCTCTCATTTCAAATTATCTTCTGCTAATAGATTTTTCATCACCGTAAACGTTGTTAATTCAACTTAGGTCTTTATTACACGAATTTTGGGATTGTTTGCCTCGTACAAATTAGCAAATGATAGCATTGATGCCATCATTTTCATTAAGAATTTCACTGGTCGATGGGGTTACTGTTAATTTCATATTGGATTACTTGAATGAGTATGATAGCAATAGTTGCCTATTGGAAACGTGCTGGTCACCTGCCGGGCTGGGTTCGTATCCCGCTCGAGATCTATAGTTTCTTGTGATGTCTGTAATCTTACCATCCTTGTGAGCTAAGAATAATGGTTTTGGGAAGCCTATAAGTCTATCTGCAGAGTCATCAGCAGCCATTGTCTGGCCATCCCTGGTTCTACCTTGGGTAGAGAGGGGGCTTGGCCGATGATCATATGTATATATGGTCAATCTCTTAGGCATTGTCACTGTCCACTGTCTATAACCATTCAAGAGCGACCTTTAAGGTCTTTAAATTGACCGAGGGAATTAGGATCGCATCATTATCCCTAAGGCATAGATTGAAGGGTTTGAAGTGCCATCAATATAGGGTGGGGGATGAATTTACCATCAGTATCCACAAGGAAGCGACCTGAGCGTAAAGATGTAATCAGTATCTTTATGGAATTATTATTATTATTATTATTATTATTATTATTATTATTATTATTATTATTATCACTTGTTAAGCTATAACTTCAGTTGAAAAAGCAGGATACTATAAGCCATAGGGCTCCAACAGGGAAAATAGCCCAGTGAGGAAAGGAAATAAGGAAATAAACAAACTACAAGAGAAATAATTAACAATTCAAGTAAATCTTTCATATATAACTATAAAAACTTTAAAAATCAAGAGGAAGAGAAATATGATAGAATAGCGTGCCCGACTGTACCCTCAAACAATAGAACTAGTTACATTGTAAGGTTAGCTAACAAAAAAATCCTTATGGAATAGGCTGGTGGAGATATACTTACAGCGTAGGAAATTGGCGTAGAATTGTACAAAAGAATAGAAGGAAATTACGTTTAGCATCCACTTTTCCTTCAATCTGATTCCTCAATGACTAGTGTACAAGCGAACCCTTAGTTGATGACAGAGACAAGGCGAACTTTATTTTAACAGACAGCGAGCTTTTATAACTACAGTTTCAGTGAAGATGGTCACATGAATTCAAACAGGCTCAAATCAGTTCTGTTGACAGAGAGGTATAGAGCTCGATATAGGCCTGGAAAAAAACACGGGCAGTACACCAGACTAGTTCAGGCTTCAATAATTAAAGTATTGTTATTGTAATATTCATTTGATGTTGGATGTTTTTTATAGCCATTGAATTTTGTGAACATCATTGGATGGTTGTATCGTTACAGTGATGGCATTTCCTAATATTTTTTAGAACATAGGATGCTTGCTTTACAATCTCCGAATATGAAGCTGAGCATTATTCTTTATTTTTTATTTTAATGAACATAAGTAACTCTCTTTCTATTTTTGCTTCTGATTTTTTTGCCATAGTTTTTAAATCCTAGAAAAATCATTTCAGTTCTTATTTTTTTTTTTTACGCAATCTACACTTTGGAGGTACACAGTATTTTATATTGTGGGTATAACTTATTCTGGCTAGTTAATATTTTCTTGTGAGATGAATTTGTTCTCTTTAAACTCTGTTAGTAATATCAGTTGTAAGTCTCCCTATAATATTTCCATGATTAAATTGCATAATAATCATAATTTTCATAGGTTCACCACATGCATAGCAAATGCATTTCTGTATGTATGCCGTATACTTATAGAAAAGCAGTCGTGTAGAATAAAATTTAATCTTTGATCCATTGATTGACATATACAGTTGCGTCTTGATTCGAGAATTGTTGACATTAAACCTTACATGGCATTGTGAAATCACGTACTTCAAGATTGCTCTATGTAAAATGTTAAATATCTACTTTTGAAAGATTTCAAACTATATATATTAGTAAAAGTTGCGGTGACTTTCTAGACTTGTTGAGAGTTTCTGCTTATCAGTGATTGTTGTGCTTGGCCAAAAGCAAGAGATTGAGGCTGATACAAGTTTCTTGAAGTAGTAGGCTTAACTTTTTTTTCGAGTCTAGACTTTAGGTCACCTTATTTAACTGTGTACTCTAACTAACCTACTTTAACCTAGTAATTCTTGATTTGAGGACTTATCTTTAGACATGATACCAGATTTGTAAATCTATAATCTTCTATCTTAATACTAGGTTAAGCCTTCCATTTTTCAATTCCAGTTATTTATTTTATTTTATTTTATATTTCTTTTAATCTCGACGTGGACTAGAAAAGAAGCTATAACATAGTGTCATCTCACCTATGGATCCTATATCCTACCAGTTCGTACACCAATTTATTCTCTTATTTTTTTTTTCCGTTTACATTTATGATTGGTAAAGTATTACACCATATGTCAATTTGATCTCCACAGTATGAATATCTAAGGAAATGCAGTTTATCACAGTATAACTCTACAACCTTGTGCTTTTGTTTCTCCTTTTTGGAGTCTACCCAAACTCAACCCTAAATCCCTTTCTCAAACCAGATTTCAACCTCCTCCTACAACTCTCTTACAGTCTCGCCAATACATCATTGATCCTGCCCCAGCCAGCGGACATGTGTTAGATACTCTTTGGAATAGCATTTTCTAAGAATGAATTTCTATGATATAGTTTATTAAGAATGAATTTCTATGATATAATTTAAGAAGGAATTTTTATACAGTAATGTAATTTCTCAAGTATGAAGTTTTATAATATAATTTCATTAGAATTAATTTTTGATATAATTTTTAAAGAATTAATTTTTATGATATAATTTCTTAAGAATTTTTATTGTATAATTTCTTAAGCATGAATTTCTTTATGATTTCTTCAAGAAGGAATTTTTATAATATAATTTTTCAAGTATGAATTTTTAGCATATAATTTTTTGAGAATGAATTTTTAGCATATAATTTTTTGAGAATGAATTTTTATAGTATAATTTCTCAAGTATGATTTTTTTTATAATAACATTGAGGAAGAAAACTCATGCTTTATATCGCAAAGTGAATAATTGGTAAATACATTGATCCGTCAGTCTGTTTCTACAGTTTACAGTTGCAATGACCAAATAACAATGGTGCTCTGAGTTAGTTTGAAAATGTGTTTGATACTCAAGATATGTTTGGTTCCACCTTGAATTATCATGATATATATATATATATATATATATATATATATATATATATATATATATATATAATGTATATGTGTGTGTGTATATATGTATATATATATATATATATATATATATATATATATATATATATATATAATATATATATATATATATATATATATATATATATATATATATATATATATATATACATACATATATATGCTTATATGTGTGTTTCTTTTTGTGCATATGCATAGTGTATGTGTGTATAATAATAGTGTTACTTTTTGGTCAACAAATGTAAAAAAAAAAAAAAAAAAAAAAAGCGGGAATAATGTTTTTAGTGAAATACAAACATCTAAATGCCTCCCGACATAGGCCGGGAAGGAGAGATCCCAAAAGTGAAATTGATAACGGATCAGAGAGAGAGAGAGAGAGAGAGAGAGAGAGAGAGAGAGAGAGAGAGATATGCGATACCATTGAGGCCACATATGGGTAACTTCCATACAAATGACGCCACTCCTGTGGTATGCAAACCAGAAAAGGTGAGGGAGGGCCTTCCGTCTCTTCACCTACTTTTCCCTCCTGGATGTCGTAGGTCGAAGAGGAAGATGATGGAGGCACAAAAACATGCCGAGAAAGATTGGGGAAGTTTTGGAAGTCAGGAATATTTTGGGGCCTTTTGGTTGTGTTGAACATTTCTCCTGGAAAAAAGGGGAAGAGATTTGTAGACTGGCGACGGAATACTGGTAAATGGATAGAAGGAAAGGGGAGAAGTTGTTGCAAAAAGCTGTTATTAAATGGATAGAAGAATGGGGGACAAGTTGTTGGAAAATGCTGTGTTATTAAATAGATAGAAAAATAGGCGACAGGTTGTTGTAAAATGCTGTGCTATTAAATGGATAGAAGAATAAGGGACAAGTTGTTACAAAATGCTTGGTTATTAAATGGATAGAAGAATAGGGAACATGTTGTTGAAAAATGCTGTGTTATTAAATGGATTGAAGAATGGGGAGAAGTTGTTACAAAATCATGTGTTACTAAATGGATAGAAAAATGGGGGAGGAGTTACAAAAAGCTGTTATTAAATTTATAAGAGAATGGGGGAGAAGTTGTTGCAAAATGCTTTGTTATTAAATGGATAGAAGAATGGGGAGAAGTTGTTACAAAATACTGTGTAATTAAATGAATAGAATAATGGAGGAGTTGTTGCAAAATGCTGTGTTATTAAATGGATAGAAGAACGGGGAAAAGTTGTTACAAAATGCTGTGTTATTAAATGAATAGAATAATGGGGGAGAAGTTGTTGCAAAATGCTGTGTTATTAAATGGATAGAAGAACGGGGAGAAGTTGTTACAAAATGCTGTGTTATTAAATGAATAGAATAATGGGGGAGAAGTGGTTGCAAAATGCTGTGTTATTAAATGGATAGAAGAACGGGGAGAAGTTGTTACAAAATGCTGTGTTATTAAATGAATAGAATAATGGGGGAGAAGTGGTTGCAAAATGCTATGTTATTAAATGGATAGAAGAACGGGGAGAATTTGTTACAAAATGCTGTGTTATTAAATGAATTGAATAATGGGGGAGAAGTGGTTGCAAAATGCTGTGTTATTAAATGGATAGCAGAATGGCGAAGTTGTTGTTGCAAATTCTGTTATTAAATGGATAGAAGCATGGGGAAGAACTTTTTATGGAAGGCTTTGTTATTATTAAATCGTTCAACAATAATGTCACTATATGATAATAGAATAAAGGTAATACTGGTGTAGGGAAAAAGAATGACAGTTAAAGAATTGTTTTTGGGATGGGAGTTCTAAGAATATCAGTATCAAAATAATGACCAAAGAAGCATCGATGTGGGCTACTGCCTCTCAAAAGAGGCGCTTCAAGCTTTCAAGTTTCTGTTAAAATCTCCCTTCTCCTTTTCACATCCTCAAAACATCCAACCCATCAGGCACTCTCCTCTATACAAAACAGACGCCCTTTTTTTTTTTTTTTTTTTTTTTTTTTTTTTTTTTTTTTTTTTGACCGGGTAACATCCAGTGTCTCACCCTCCCATCTCCATCTCCATCTACATCCCCCCCACCTCTCTCTCCTTCCTTCTTTTCCCTTTAAAGACTTCTTCCTTGTATAATGCCAGCAGCAGAAACACCGAGAACGGCTTTCTTCCTCCACGTTCGTCCGAACTGGAATCCCACCCATTGTGTCGAGAGAATAGCTTATTACTTACCGAATAGAGGAGCTCAAGGATGCCCGTGATACCTGTGTGAGTAGAAAGAGCTGGGTAGAAGTATTGGGGGGTCTCTCTCTCTCTTAGTGGTTTGGATAATCGAGAAAGAGCGGGGAAGTCATTTCACGTTTGTAGGGAGAAAGTGAGAAAGGGGGGGGGGGGGGCACCCCGAGGAAGAATGATGGGGAAACGTGTTAGAGTATTTTTTTTTTTTTTTATCAATTCGGATTCAAGAGTGAGCTGTAGACGGGAAAGGACTAATATTTCAAGGGTTTAGAACTTGAAAACAGATTTATTATTATTATTATTATTATTATTATTATTATTATTATTATTATTATTATTATGGAATGAAAAATCCACAATTATATACGTTATATATCTAAAAAATGCAGAAGCTTCTGAATTTTTAAGATATAAAACTTATATAATTGTGGATTTTTCATTCCCAAGGTTAATTTTTATTAATTATTATTGTTATTATTATTATTATTATTATTATTATTATTAATAATAATAATACTAATAATTAATATTATGATTATGATTATGATTGATTATGATTAACATTAACATTATTATTATTATTATTATTATTATTATTATTATTATTATTATTATTATTATTATTACTACTACTACTTGATAAGCTACAACCCTAGTTGGAAAAGCAGGATGCTATAATCCCAATGGCTCTAACAAGGAAAATATCCCAACGAAGAAAAGAAATATGGAAACAGACAGCATAGTTTGCCCTGAGTATGTACCCTCAAGCTATATGAAAAACACGGGAAAAATACATATTTCATATCATTGAAAAATGTGAAAAGTTTTGTAATATAATAAAATAAAAAATTCCAAATGAGAAAAACCCAATTAAGACCAAGAGCTTTCGAAAATTATTGCGCAAAGAGAAAATGTCTTTGGCCAGTTTTATTTATGACATGCATACAAAATGTGATGCATTTTGGACGCATCTCTAGAGCGAAAATAATTATAGAATTTCGTTAATAGCGGTGGTGACATTTCATCAATATATTAATGGCACAGTTTTATGCATGCGGGTAATATTTCGAAAGCCATGAATATCATTATATTTTTGGGGGAGAAATACATTTTAATGGCACGATTTACAAGCTCGATTAGGATGTACACATAATATATTGTAGTTTTATTTTACATATATGTATGTATATATAATTTATATATATATATATATATATATATATATATATATATATATATATATATATATATGTGTATGTATATATATGCATGTATACATATGTATATGAATACATACATACATATATATATATATATATATATATATATATATATATATATGTGTGTGTGTGTGTGTTTGTGTGTTGGATTGGTGGATGTTTCTATATAGCATTGTCACGCCCCTGATATTGCTTAAGTTTTTCCCCATCTACTTCTATATATATATATATATATATATATATATATATATATATATATATATATATATATATATATATATATATATATATATACACACATATATTTAATCTCAATAGTTAACCAGTATTCATTCTTGTATTTTCTCATATACAGCTAATGTCTTTTTAATGTCTGCTTTTAGTACTGTAATTATTTTTGCAACATATTCATCAATTTAATTTTTCTGCCTTATCCACTCATTTAATCTCTTCTTCAACAGCTGCACTTTTCTTTCTGATTTTTTTTTATTTTACTCATTATTTCCAAGTTTTGCTTCGTTCACTCGAATTTTACTTTTACACCAAATTCATTGTCATAATCCTCGACCATCTAAAACCTTCATTATTTGAAAAAAAAGAGCTGTATGATTTTAATAAATTCATTTATTCTTTTTTATTCCCTCAATCTTTTTATGTCAGTAATTTATAAATCGATTATCAGTAGTAGAGTTGCTTATACAATAACTTCATAGTTTTACTCCTCGACGACCCTAACTTTTATTATTTGAATACACACCTGTATTGATTTAATTAATTGATTTATTCTTTTTTATTCACTGAATATTTGTACATCAATAGCTTACGAATTGGCTATCAATAACAGAAATAGTTTATCTGTCTTGGTTGTAGGTTAGCCAAGGCACCAGCCACCAGTTGAGATACTACCGCTAGAGTTATGGGGTTCTTTGACTCGACCCTTCTTTCTGGTTACGGTTCACTTTCCTTTGCCTACACATACATCGAAGAGTCTGGCATATTCTTTACAGATTCTCCTCTGACTTTACTATTGTTAAAATATTTTTATTTTTCCTTGTTTCCTTTCCTCACTGGGCTATTTTCCCTTTTGAAGCCTTTGGGCTTATAGCATCCTGTTTTTCCAACTAGGTTTGTAGCTTAGCAAGTGATAATAATAATAATAATAATAATAATAATAATAATAATAATAATAATAATAATAATAATAATAATATACTAGGACGCTGTATCATTAATCAGTAACAGAGTGACTTCAACTGTTGTTCATTACGATTTGATGCACAAGGACGCTGTCTGGCAATTCCGCTACATCCACTCTTATCTCCTCTTCTGTTATAAAGTTACAGCTATTATAGTAATGGACGTTCATCCTACCCCACAGGACTTTCTGGAATGTCCCTCGTCGTTAGCCCTGACATTTCCGGGGGTTTTGACAGGGACACGTGTTTTGATGTCCGTTGTGTCTCCGCGCTGTTAACTGCATTGTTGTTTGGTTGTCTCCTTTTTTACTGGTTTTTTTTTTTTTTTTTTTTTTTTTTTTTTTTTTTTTTTTTTTTTTTTTTTCGTTGCAGTTGGTAAGGCGATACTACCTTCTTTTCTCATTTTAATTTACATTAAGATGTATTTTATTTGTTTTTACGTGAAGTAATTTTTCATTGTCTTTTGCGTGAAGTGATATTATTTTGTTTTTTACGTGGTTATTTTTTTTATTGGTTTTTACGTAAGGTTATATTCAAAGAAACCTTCTTGTTTTGAGTGCAGAACTCGTTACTCTAGTAATTCCATTGATGATAAGTTTTGAAGGGCATTTTCAGTTTTCTATTCTTTTAATTATATTTCCAGAGGATTTACGACTGTGATATCAATCGTGATTGCAAATTTGAAATATTCATGTAAAGTATCTCTCTCTCTCTCTCTCTCTCTCTCTCTCTCTCTCTCTCTCTCTCTCTCTCTCTCTCTCAGTATCACTTCTACACATGCAGAGTCGTAATACGGCTCGCTTTATTTGAGAGGATTTCTTTACGCACGGGAAAATTTTCGCTCGTTAGTAAGCTTGTCTTCACACGAGTGGCCTCGTGGTTTCTATCCGCTACACTTGAACCGAGCGGATTGGCAGTGCCCGTAGCTAGTAAATCACTGCCGTTCGGAAGAATTTCCGAGCGGTCAATGTGTGAAGGGCCTCATTGATCTTTATTGATCTATAATCCGCGCGAAGAAAACCGCTCGACATCGAACCGCTCGTGTGAAGGAATTGATATGAGCCTGTAAAACGCTTACAGAGCATATACTATTGAGTTTTCTGGAGAAATGTTTAAGTAGTTAACGATAAGGGTTATCTCAATAAATTGGTGAGTATATATCAAGGGATTTAAGTTCCTAGACAAGTATGGTCTTTTGTGGAAATATCCTTTTTTTTTTTTTATTTCTTTAAGTAAGCTTTAACTGAAGTTTGTTGACAGAATAAAACCATTTTTATTCATGAAAGCAGACATCTTCCCTGATATTTTGTTTTCTGGATTGTTACTTTTGAAATTACGAATGTTTATTCATTTCCTTTGTTAGTGATCGATGACCTTCCTAGTTTTAGTTACTGTAAAAGTCTGGCATCTGGATGAAAAAGAGTCGGTATGATTCAAGTTTTGTGGCTTTGTGGAAAACCTTGTTACTGTTCTTAAACTGTATTTTAATTCTCTACTTCTTTTGTAGTTTTTTTTTTCCCTTTTATTTCCTTTCCTCACTGGACTCTTTTTTTCCTGTTGGAGCCCTTCAGCTTATAGCATTCTGAGTTTCCAATTAGTGCTGTAACGTATCTATCAATAGTAATGATAATGATAATACTACTAATGATAATATCCAAATTTGGAATGTTTTTGAAAGAACATGTAGTGGTTTGTAGGTGGGCGTTTTTTGTTCTTTCTGTATATTATTTAATTTTTGTCTAATTTACATTAGATTCAAAAGTGAGTTGCAGATGGGAAAAAAAAGACTAATTTTCCAAAGAATGAAAACTTAAGAATTGTGATTTATGAGAATAAAGAGATCTGTAGGTGATAGGAAAACACGGAAAATATATATAGATTGCATGTCATTGAAAAAATTGGAGAGTTGTGTAATATTATAAAATTACTGATTCGATATGAGGTAAACCCAGTTATGACCAAGAGCATCAAATATGATTGTAAAATGAAAAGAAAATTTTAATGAATATATTTTGGAAAATTGTTGCTTAAAGAGCAAATGTCTTTGTGGTTATACAATGCTTTTGATGATATGCTTCAGTCTTATTGTTTTTCTTGTATTATGATAGCTGTGTATTTTTTTTTATTTATTTTTTTTTTCTGAAAGGTCACTATTGCAATTATAAAGCGTGGAATAGTAACTGTAAATACTTATTTTATAACAAAGCTTTATATTAAACAGAACTGAAAAGTATATATTCAAATGACACAAATAATTTATTTATTTTTCATTTCTCCTTTGTTTTTATTAATGGTAGAATTAATAAAGATATCATGCTCAACTCATGTTTTAAGTATAATTATTCTGTACTGTCGACAGAAATATCTGAAACAATTGCTCAAATATGTGTTTTATTAATCTATTCAGCAAATAACAAATTAATCTTATCATCTGACGGGAGCTGCATAATGGCATTAATTATTCAATTGTCTTTATCTCTTCTGATAAATGATCAGTTTTTACATTATCTTTTTGAATTGCCGTGAACTAATTTTGGATCTTTGTCGTCCTATTAGCTAAAAAACTAGGAGTCTTCATGGTCGTATTAAATAAGCTTCAAGTTTTAAGAGAGATGGCATCTCCCTAAGAGGCTTGAAGCTTTCATCATGGTTAATTAGTTGCACATTCTTTATATATTTTGGAAACTATTCTGATGGAATCGAATAGTAAGGATTGAGAATAATCACAATAGAATGTTGTAACTGTATAGTACATGCAGTATAAGTGGAATTAATTTGATGAGGAATAATGAGTTAGAGAATAATTGGTAAATATGGTAGCAGGTAAAAGTATTGATCAGAATATTTTGAGGCTGTTTGGTCATGTTGAAAGAATGGATGACAACAGGGAAGAGAAACGAGTATTTCATATTCAGGATGTAGAGAAGGAATGTTAATGAGTGAGTTGGAAGGATGGGTGAAATTCATATCAGAAAGAAAGATGAAGGACATTCAAGGAGAAAAATAAGGCGAGCAATATTGGAGTTGTATGATGTGTGGATAGGGGTATCGCCGCTGCTGATGAGCATTCCCCGTAGATACATTACGTGACATATTGGAAGTTTTATTGCATTATGCTCATCCCTAATTAAATAATTAAAGAATGAATTTGACAATAACTGGTGAGACGATTTTTCTACCTGTCGTCAGTCTACAGTATCTGATGGAAATTGATTTGATGTAAGATGTTTTATACATATATATACATATATATATATATATATATATAT
>NC_090759.1:24804504-24812004 GCF_036898095.1 Palaemon carinicauda
ACGAGATCATGATGAGTGGTAGATGGAGATGGTTTGGGCATGCTCTTCACACTCCCCAAGATAGATTAGTTCACTAAACTTTCAACTGGGCTCCACAAGGCGCTAGAAGAGTTGGAAAACCCAGGTCCTTGTCTGAGGACTATGAAGCGTGAAGTAAGAGATGATGAATGGAGAAGTATTGAATTAAAGCCTCAAGATAGGAACGACTGCTGAAATCTACCTGAGGCCCTATGCGTCAATAGGCGTAGGAGATGATGATATCTAAGTATTTATTTTTTTCTCTCATTCTACACACACACATAAATATATATATATATATATATATATATATATATATATATATATATATATATATATACATACGCACACATACATATACAGTATATATATATACAGTATATATATATATATATATATATATATATATATATATATATATATATATATATATATATATACTGTGTATAAAGTATACTGTATATGCCACATCGATCAGATTAGTGCCTTTAACGTTAGTTCCACATAAATAGTCTTCCCTGAAAATATCAATTCATTCAGCTCCGATGGCCAGTTATTTTTTAACACTATTTCCCCTCTATCTCTCTTACTTATTATTTCATCTAGCAACTATAGGCCCTTTTATCTTTGTCGCTGGACATAACTCTGGGAACGGGGAAGCTTCAATCCCTTAAGGAAATCCCCCTGTAAGAAACGTAACATTTGTTAAGCAAACTTTTCTTCCATCAATTTTTTTTTCTTTAGATGTAAGCAACAATTCTCACGTCCTTTTCAGCTTCTCCAGTGCAGGCGTGTGCCTGTGCGTGGGTAACAAAATTTATTTATTTCTTTTTAATTTCTTTTTTTGTGTTTTTTTTTTAATAAAAATTTGAGAAAGAATTATAATTACGTAACCCCTCCGACAATAAAACATTCGTTGATTTTTTTTTTTTTACTTATTTTACTAGAGGTGCACATCTTTACATTAATGTCTTCTTTCAAAAGTGCTATATTTTTTTCTGTAATATACCAGTAAAAGTGTGCTATATCGTAAAAAAAAAAATACTGAAATTAAATGTTCAGACGTGCCATACTAACACATTCATTCATTATAGTTTATAGGCAGGCCTGTATTATTATTATTATTATTATTATTATTATTATTATTATTATTATTATTATTATTATTATTATTATTATTATTATTATTATTACTACTACTTGCTAAGCTATATCCCTAGCTGGAAAAGCAGTTTGCTTTAATCCCAAAAGACGAGAAAAAATAAGGAAACAAAATAGTGTGTCTGAGCGTACCCTCAAGCAAGAGAATTGTAACCCATGATAGTAGAAAACCATGGTACAAAGGCTCTGGCACTATCCAAGACTAGAGAACAATGGATTGATTTTGGAGTATCCTTCTCCTAGAAGAGATACTGAATTATGGTGTGATTGACCCTAGAATTTCGTTCCTACAGTCAAGGATATTGTTTACTTCTCTAAAGCGCAAATTGATATATATATATATATATATATATATATATATATATATATATATATATATATATATATATATATATATATATATATATATATATATATATATATATATATATAGTATATATATATACGTATATATTCTTTTTTGTAAGGGGGGGGGGCGGTAATCTTTATGGGCATTTTACGGTAGAGGCTGATATATGGCAGGAATATCCCTATTCTATGGTCCTAGCCATCCAGTGAAGGGGTCTGTGAAATTGACATACAAAACTTTGTTTTTATACTGTGGAATTGGGCATTTGTTCTAGTTTTCAGATAAATGGAAGTATTATTGTCTTTTAGAACAAACTTTTTGTTCACACCTAATATCTCTCTCTCTCTCTCTCTCTCTCTCTCTCTCTCTCTCTCTCTCTCTCTCTCTCTCTCTCTCTCTCTCTCTCTGTGTGTATCAAAAACAAAATAAATAAATAAATGAAATAAACATGAAATAAAAAAAAGTAAAGAGGTTTTGCATTATTCAAAAATGAAAGATGCGATTTTTCTTAGGGCCTCTATGAAAATTATAATTCTGTGCAGAAACCCAAGTAGAAAAATTCAGAGAAGAGGGTGATCATAGGATTTGGAATGGGAGGGGGTGGTTGAGGGGGGGGGGAATGAGAAAGGGAGGAAGATAGGGGTGTGGAAGGAAGGGCCAGAAAAATTTTTGTATGATGTAAGAGATCTCGGTCAGCATTTCCGGATCACCCAACCAAGACTTTATTTTATTTCCCTCTTGACATCCCTTTTCTATTCTTCTGCTTCGGCTTTTTTGGAAAGGTAATTTAATTTCTCTCTCTCTCTCTCTCTCTCTCTCTCTCTCTCTCTCTCTCTCTCTCTCTCTCTCTCTCTCTCACAACACAACTCAATGTGGCATTTTCTTTTTACATACTAATTAGCAAATACTTGTAATAGACTTCCTGAGTCTCTCTCTCTCTCTCTCTCTCTCTCTCTCTCTCTCTCTCTCTCTCTCTCTCTTTCTTTCACACACACACACACACACACACACATATATAACCACTCAATGTGGTGATTTTTTTTACATTCAAAATAGCAAATACTTGGAATAGACTTCCAGCGGATGTATTAAACAATAACACGACAAACGAGTTCAAGAATAAGTTAGACAAGATCATAAGAACTCTCTAAATGCTTAAACTAAATCTCACTACCAAAGAGCAAAGAAGTCTCCGCGGATGGACTGAAAAGTCTTTGACACGTCCAAAATCATTGTAACTCTCTCTCTCTCTCTCTCTCTCTCTCTCTCTCTCTCTCTCTCTCTCTCTCTCTCTCTCTCTCTCTCTCTCTCTCTCTATAATTTGTTTTCCTGTTTCTCTTCTGGTTTCATATAGACTAATATTTCTTGCCTTATGTTTCATTCATGTCATTTTATTTTTCCTGACGTTTTTATTAGCATAACATATATATATATATATATATATATATATATATATATATATATATATATATATATATATATATATATATATATTTATATATATGTATATATATACATACATATATATATATATATATATATATATATATATATATATATATATATATATATATATATGTGTGTGTGTGTGTATAAATATACTGTATATATCTATATATATATACATATATATATATATATATATATATATATATATATATATACATACATATATTATATATATAAGTATATTATATATATATATATGTATATATATATATATATATATATATATATATATATATATATATATATATATGTGTGTGTGTGTGTGTGTGTTAGGTTTGATAGTTTAATATGAATTTGTTGCGACTTTCTGTCGTACATTTTGAATTAGACTAGAACTATTAGACCCTTACTGAGCACATAGCTCAAACCTTCCCTATCCTTCAATTTAAGTAAACTATTACAGGACTGGCTACAGCAATGCCTTAAATGAACGCTGAAATAGATTGATATATTTCTTAAGATTTTTTAAGGGAAGACAGACACAAGTGGATATATATGACATCCGTCCAACTTCTAAAACGGAGGCAAAAAAAATATGGAACTGACCTTTGGAACTGTGACAACATGTTTGTTTCCCCTCGATTGAGGATTCAATCTTCCGGATAGAGAACATTAAGTCTCGCTTCTCGGGGTTCTTCCACTTTCCTCCCTTCATGTTCAATTCTTCCAATCTCCTTCCACTGGATATTGTTTTCTAATCTTCCTCCTCTCATTAATATTTTTTTTTGGGTGTGTTTATATATGAAATATTTATTTTAATGTTGTTATTGTTCTTAAAATATTTTATTTTATTTGTTCACTACTTCTCTTGTAGTTAATTTATTTCCTTACATTCTTTCCTCACCGGGCTATTTTCCCTGATGGAGCCCTTGGGCTTATAGGATCCGGTTTTTCCTATTAGGGTTGTGGCTTAGCTAGTAATTATAATAATGCCTTCCTTCTGCAATTTTCCCTCCGTGATCTTCCTTGTTTTATGCCACTATATCCTTTCAATCTTTTTCTTTCTACTGTAATCTTTATTCCAGGTTTTCTTTCTATTCCTTTCTTTCCTCTCAAGCTCTCCCATATTTTCCCTCTTCCACCTTTCTTCCGTTCTTTTCGTTTCTACTTTCTCCTTATTATGTATGTATTTCTTTTCGATCATCCAGAACTCCGTTATTTTTTTATCCTCCTTTCTCGCTATCATCTTACTATCTCTCTCCCTTTCTCTTTACTCAGGAAATAATATTCCCTTTCCATCTTTCTTTTCATCCCTTATGTCTTTCTGTCTCTCCTCTTTATCTTCCTTTTCTCTTCCGTTTTCACTTCCACTTCTCTTCCGTCTTTCTTCGCCTTTTATTTTCTCACCTAATCATCCTTCTTTTGCGGGCCTCTCTTCTCTCTTCGTCTCTTTTTTCATTTTATTTTTTTTTTTTGTAATTCTTCTTCGACGTTCCATCTTTCCATTGATCGCGTCACTTCATATTCTCTCTTTCTCCAATCTTCCTTCTCTTTTCCCTCTACCCGTTGGTCTTCCCGCCTTATCTTCCCATACCTTGACCTTCCTCCTCTATAGCTAATTCTCCTTTCAGTCTTTTCCTTTTATAGTTCTTTTGATCTTCCTTATTTTCCCCTTTCTTTGATGTGCCTTGTTTTCAATCCTTTATCTCTTTGATCTTCCTCTTTGACTTTTCCTTTGATCAATCCTTTTTTTTTCCTTACGAGCTACTTCTTTTCTCTCTCACTCCCTTCTCTTTTTTTAATTTCTCTATTTTCTTTTTAATCTTCCTTCGTATCTAATTCACTCGCTGATTTACCGTCCTTTCTATCTCTCTATTCTCCTTTTAGGGTTCCTTGTTCTGTTTCCCAGCTCTGGTTAATTTACCCTCTCTCTCTCTCTCTCTCTCTCTCTCTCTCTCTCTCTCTCTCTCTCTCTCTCTCTCTCTCTCTCTCTGTTTTTTTATTGATTTCCTCCTCTTGACCTAAGTTCCTTTGTCTTCTTTTTCTCTTCTACTTTCCATATTTTTGTCGTCCTTTTTCTGTCATTTTTAATTTTTCATCTCATTTCCCTTCGCTCAACCTTCCCTTATGGTTTTCAGGGTTTCTTCTTTTCTAGCTTTCCCCTCTCTCAAATCTTCTTATATATATATATATATATATATATATATATATATATATATATATATATATATATATATATATATATATATATACTTTTTCAACCTTCCTTCGTATCTTCCTTTTTCGGTATAACCCAGGAGAAAAAACGGTGGGCTACTCTCAAAACTGCATTTTTTGGTAGAGACTTAACAGTTCCTCCTTTATGGTTCTTTCACTCATTCTTCAAAGGAAAAGGCAACCCTTTTGGCTGACGTTTTATTGTTGTAAGCACAGTTGAGAAACTAGGTCTTCCTCATTTTTGGAACTTTGATGCTTATAGAAATTTAAGCATAGAAATATAGACTGAAATTTAATTTTTCTTTTATTTTATTAAGACCGCTGATTTTTTGTCTCTTAATTTGTCTGTTATTTTCTGTAAGTTAGCAAGAAGAAGTTCGTTTTACACTTGCTGGAGAATTGGTAATGTTATTCCATTGAGTAATTGTGTTTGTGTTAGCACGAACCCTGCTGATTGTTGCCCAGTTTCCTTAACTCCCATATTATCAAAAGTCTTATGGTAAAACGTGTCAACATGTGTGCTGAGGGAAATCATCTGTTCCCTAATTTGCAGTTTGGCTTTCGCAAAGACTTTGGAGCATGTGATGTCCTTCTTACAATCTTCAATGCTGTACAGACATTCCTTCATTGTGGTCAGGAAGTTCATATGAATGGCCTTGATTTTAGTGCGTCTTTTTACTATGTTAATCATGAGGCTTGGTTTTCAAACTTGAACAAATAGTAGTAGATGGGTCGTTTCATGAATAATTATTGAAATTTTTAAGTAATAGCTTGCAAAGGGTAGTTGTTGATGGGCATCATTGTGACTAAAGGAATGTAATAGCTGGCGTTCCTAAGGGTAGTGTTCTCGGCCTATTGCTTTTCATACTCTAAAAGAATGATATGGGGATTGGGCTAGAAAACAAGCTGGTTGCATATGCAGATGATGCTACTCTGGTTACTGAATCCTTTAATATGGATATAATTAAAATTAATGCAAGGTGCACATTATGATACATGAGTATAACCCTAATAAAAAAGAAAACGTAATTGTAGGTAGGTGGAGTACAGTGGCTTCTTAACATTCAAATTTTTGCATTGACAATGTCTTTTTAACAACATACAACAATTTTATGTGATTCCTGATTATAAATTTGCGTTTAAGAAGCACATTCCGTCTGTTTCTTCTTCAATTGCAATAAAAGTGGCTTATTGAGAAAGTCTCTTAGATTTTAGGTGATCAGTTTATCCTGAGGAAATAGTTTTAATTCTTTCATTCTACCTTGTTTAAGACCAGACAGGAGAACAATATTCACCATCGTTCCGTTAGGTGCTTACGCATGTTTCTTAAGTGTGTCGCAAGGTAACTAGTTTTATCAAACAAGATAACGAGCTTATATACAAACGTTTGAGGTCAACATGGCACAAAATTCCAACACTGTAAAATATACAATTAGACAGGTTTTTCTATTATTAGTACGGGAGAGAGTGATAGATAGAAAATCAATAGTATTACAGTGTATGAGCGTGTACTTAGTACTTAGTACTTAGTTCTAAGTCTTGCTATCTCCATCATAAGGCACAATACTGCACAGTATTGTAGAAGTTTTATTCCATCTATGACCAGATTGTGGAGTGATTAATCTGGTGGTTGAATCTCTTGAACAGGTTGACATAAGTCTCGTTACACACACACACACACACACACACACATATATACAGTATAAATATATATATATATATATATATATATATATATATATATATATATATATATATATATATATATATATATATATACTGGTCTATTTATACGTTGATACTGAAATTTAGGATATTTTATGTTTTTGATTCATTACTTATATATAGTTTACATTATATTGTATTTCCTTATTTTCTTTCCTCGTTAGGGTGCTATACCTTACTCTTGTCGTATTCTTCTTTTCCAACAAAGGTTGTATCTTGGATAATAATAATGATATTAAAGATAATCAGAATTTTTGTGCAAATAGTGAATGATATCTAGCCATATATACTAGGAAAGAAAAGCATAAACGGAGGAAAGATAGCTGTGATTAAATGTTGCTTTGATTTCATATCACAATTTTCTCGTGTTTCGTCACACACACACACGCCCGCGTGCCCGCTCGCGTGCGCGCGCGCACACACACAGGCGGGGTGTTAAATGGTACGATAAAAAAGAGTAATGTTTTGATTGGGTTATCGTATTTTTTTTTTCCATTTATACATTTTTCATTTGCTTATCATCTTTTATGCAATCGAAAAAGAAACTTTGATATTATACCGTGTTATATAAAAAAGCTACA
>NC_090759.1:24824504-24829504 GCF_036898095.1 Palaemon carinicauda
CCATTTAACACCCAATATTCTTCTGAGGGTTTTATTCTCAAATCTACAAAATGGGTTTCGTTTATATACCAAGATTCACGACCATACAGTAACACCGATCTCACTAAACTGATATATAGCCTGATTATTATATGTAATTTTAGGCGACCTGATTTCCAAATTTGACTTAACCTAGCCATCCTCTGATTTGCTTTTTTCAATCTTTCATTAAACTCAAATTCTAAAACTCCTATATTAGATATCATAGTTCCTAAATATTTAAATAATTCTACCTCATTAATCCTTTATCCTTCCAAAGATATTTCATCTTCCATTGCATATTCCGTTCTCATCATCTGTCTTTTTTCTATTTATCTCGAGCCCAACTTCATGTGATTTTTCATGCATTCTGGTAAGCAAGCTTTCCAAGCCCTGTGGTGTTCTGCTAATTAGGACAGCGTCATCAGCATACTCTAGATCTCCTAATTTTCTGTTACCTATCCAGTCCAATCCTTCTCCACCATCCCCAATCGATTTATGCATTACAAAATCTTTGAGGAGGATAAACAACATAGGTAACAATACATTCCCTTAGAGTACTCCACTTTTCACTGGAAATTCGTTTGATAAGGCGCCACTAACATTACCTTTGCATTTGCTATGCTTATGAACAGACAATTAAATTTACATATTTGATAGGAACTCCATAATGTCGCAGGACTCTCCACAAAATTTTCCAGAGCACATAATCAAAAGCTTTTTCATAGCCCACATATACCATCAGAAGTGGAATTCTATATTCTACATATTGCTGTACCACATGTCTTAAATGAAAATTTGGTCAGTACAACTTCTACCTTTTCTAAATCCTGCTTGTTCATCTCTCAACTTTTCATCAATCTTTCTCTCTAGTCTCTTTAGAATGAGTATTCTATATATTTTCATGAGAGCTGACGTAAGTGTGATGCCTCTGTAATGATTGCAATCAGTCAGATCTTTTTTTGTCATTTTCACCAGCACTCCTAGCTCCCATACATAAGGCTTTGCCTCTTCACGCCACGTTCTACAAAATAATCTTGTAGGTAATCTGGGAGTCACTTCACTTTCAGGCAATATCATCTCAGCAGTTATTCCTTCGTATCCAGGGGCTTTCCATCTTTTGAGTTTTTTTTTAAGAATAGCTTCGACTTCACACACACCCAATTCATTCATGAGCACATCAAGGTCTTCATCAGTTTCAGGTATATCAACCAAATTATTCCCTTCGTATTTCCTATTCATGACCTCACTAAAGTGTTCAATCGAACGTTAGCTTTCTTCATGTTCTTTTGTTATAACAGATCCATCTTTCTTTTTGATGGGTATATGCTTCTTTTTTCTCGTAGAGATTTGATTAATAATTCCAAGAGAAATTCCTACAACAAAGCCACTCCCTGAATTCGTAGCTTTGTCAGCCTCATCTGCTTTCCTGTCTAAATATTCTCTCCAATCATTCCTGATATTTCTTTTGACCTCCCTATCAATATTGAAATATTGGCATTCTCTGCCTTGTAATTTTCATTACTTCCTCGAAAATTTTAAGAAATTAATTTCTGTCTTTGTCTTCTTTTTATAGTATCCCAAGTATCATTTGATATCCATGGTTTTCTCCTTGTAACTGCAAATCCCAAAACTTCGTCTCTTAAAGTCTCTTAAGATTGTAAATCGATTCCTACACTTAGTTACAAATATTTCTGTGCTCATCCTCTAGAAGCTTAGTTGTATCAAACTTAGGTATTCTATCTACATTTCTGTTAGGTTCTTTCAGTTATAATATATGTGTGGCAATGGGGAGCTGGTGATCACTACCAATAACTGCACCTCTATAGCTTGTTACATTTCCCAGAGGCCTCCTTCTCTCGTTATCAATGGCTATGGGATCTATTTGATATTTGTAATTGCCACATGGTGAAGTCCTTGTATATTTGTGGATCTCCTTGTGCTGGGAAAGAGTACCTCCAGTAACAAGATTGTTTGTTGAACAATAACTCATAAAATGTGCCCCATTTTCATTTGCAACTTTGCCAAGCACCTCAACACCCATCACATTTTCTATCCCTTGATTATTCCTTCCAACTTTAGCATTGAAGTCATTAATCACAATTTTCATATCTCTCTAGGTTCTCACCTATTATACTCTGCAGTTCTTCACAGTATTCATCT
The DNA here is from genome assembly GCF_036898095.1 of Palaemon carinicauda. Lineage (NCBI taxonomy): Eukaryota > Metazoa > Arthropoda > Malacostraca > Decapoda > Palaemonidae > Palaemon > Palaemon carinicauda. The sequence continues at coordinate 24,826,686 of NC_090759.1, forward strand.
TTCCTTTATTCAGGGGAATCATTTGATTCGCCTTGGAAGATGGAATCTTCGGGATCTTGAACCCTTCTGTGAAGCCTCTTCCCTTTTTGCCCGGCGGGCATGCTGTCATGCGTTTTCGGGGAGGGGAACGCGGCAATTTAAACTACTGTCAAAAAGTTTTCATTCTTTTTGCCTCTCGCGCGAGTGCGAAGGAGTGTACTGGAGAGTTGGCGCACAGGATGCTGTTGGTGCTCAGTTTCTGCTGAAGCACATTTTTTGGTGAAGGCGCAGAAAAGCGCGGGCGCGCAGGAAACCAATGCGTAGGGTGAATATACAAAGAATAGGCCAGACTATTTGGCCTCTATTTTGAGGTACCTTACCTCTAGCATTGGAGGCTCTTTGACCTTTTATGTTGAGGTGCCATACTTCCAACATTAGAGGTTATTTAAGCTTTATTTTGAAGTGCCATACCTTTAGTATTAAGGGCTCTATGACCTCTATTTTGAGGTACTATAATCTTAGCATTATATGTTCTTTGATCTCTAATTTGAAGTGCTTTACCTCTAGCATTAGAGGCTTTTGACCTCTATTTTGAGGCTCCTTACTTTTAGAATTAGAGGGTCTTTGACCTCCATTTTGAGGCTCCTTACTTTTAGCATTAGAGACTCTCTGACCTCTATTTTGAGGCTCCTTACTTTGAGCTTTAGAGGGTTTTTACCTCTATTTTAAGGCTCCTTACGTTTAGCAATAGAGGCTCAATGACCTCTATTTTTAAACTGCTTACTTTTACCTTTAGTCTCTCTTTGACCTCTATTTTGAGGCTCATTACTTTTAGCATTAGAGGCTGTTTGACCTCTATTTTGAGGCTCCTTACTTTGAGCATTAGAGGGTCTTTGACCTCTATTTTGATGCTCCTTACGTTTAGCATTAGAGGCTCTTTAACCTCTATTTTGAGACTGCTCACTTTTAGCATTAAAGTCTCTTTGACCTCTATTTTGAGGCTCTTTACTTTTAGCATTAGAGGGTCTTTGATATCCATTTTGAGGCTCCTTACGTTTAGCATTAGAGGGTTTTTGACCTCTATTTTGAGGCTCCTTACGTTTATCATTAGAGGCTCTTTAACCTCTATTTTGAGACTGCTAACTTTCAGCATTAGAGTCTCTTCGACATCTATTTTGAGTCTCTTTACGTTTAACATTAGAGGGTCTTTGGCCTCTGTTTTGAGGCTCATTACCTTTAGCATTAGAGGGTCTTTGACCTCCATTTTCAGGCTCCTTACTTTTAGCTTTAGAGTCTCTTTGCCCTCGGTTTTGAGGCTCCTTACTTTTAGCATTAGAGGGTCTTTGACCTCTATTTTGAGGCTTCTTTTAGCATTAGAGGGTCTTTGACCTCTATTTTGAGGCTCTTTAGTTTAGCATTAGAGGGACTTTGATCTCTATTTTGAGGCTCCTTACTTTGAGCATTAAAGGCTCTTTGACCTCTATTTTGAGACTGCCCACTTTTGGCATTAGAGTCTTTCTGACCTCTATTTTGAGGCTCCTTACTTTTAGTATTAGAGGCTCTTTGACCTCTTATTTTAAGGGTCCTTAATTTAGCATCAGAGGCTTGATCTTTATTTTGAAACACCTTTTAGCATTAGAGGCTCTTTGACCTTTATTTTGAGGCTTCTTGCGTTTAGCATTAGATTGTCTTTGACCTCTGTTTTGATGTTTCTTACTTTTAGCATTAGAGGGTCTTTGACCTCTATTTTGAGGATCCTTAGTTTAGCATTAGAGGGACTTTGATCTCTATTTTGAGGCTCCTTACTTTGAGCATTTAAGGCTCTTTGACCTCTTATTTTGAGACTGCCCACTTTTGGCATTAGAGTCTTTCTGACCTCTATTTTGAGGCTCCTAGTATTAGAGGCTCTTTGACCTCTTATTTTAAGGGTCCTTACTTTTAGCATCAGAGGCTTGATCTTTATTTTGAGACTCCTTTTAGCATTAGAGGGTCTTTGACCTCTATATTGAGGCTCCTTCCTTTTAGCATTAGAGGGTCTTTGACCTCTATTTTGAGGCAGCACACTTCTAGCATTAGAGTCTCTTTGACCTCTATTTTGAGGCTCATTACTTTTAGCATTAGAGGCTGCTTGACCTCTATTTTGAGGCTCCTTACTTTGATTATTAGAGGTTCTTTGACCTGTTTTGAGGCTCCTTACTTTTAGCGTTAGAGGCTCTTTAACCTCTTTTTTGAGGCGCCTTACTTTTACCATTAGAGGGTCTTTGACCTCGATTTTGAGGTGCAATATCTCCTGCATTAGAGGCTCTTTGACCTCTATTTTGAGGCTCCGTACTTTTAGCATTAGAGGCTCTTTGACCTCTCTTTTGAGGCTCCTTACGTTTAGCATTAGAGGCTCTTTGACCTCTAATTTTATGCTCCATACTTATAGCATTAGAGGTTTTTTCACCTCTATTTTGAGGTTCCTTACTTTTAGCATTAGAGGTTCTTTGACCTCTATTTTGAGGCTCATTACTTTTAGCATTAGAGGCTGCTTGACCTCTATTTTGAGGCTCCTTACTTTGAGCATTAGAGGTTCTTTGACCTATTTTGAGGCTCCTTACTTTTAGCGTTAGAGGCTCTTTAACCTCTTTTTTGAGGCGCCTCACTTTTACCATTAGAGGGTCTTTGACCTCGATTTTGAGGTGCAATATCTCCTGCATTAGAGGCTCTTTGACCTCTATTTTGAGGCTCCGTACTTTTAGCATTAGAGGCTCTTTGACGTCTCTTTTGAGGCTCCTTACGTCTAGCATTAGAGGCTCTTTGACCTCTAATTTTATGCTCCATACTTATAGCATTAGAGG
>NC_090759.1:24837004-24838883 GCF_036898095.1 Palaemon carinicauda
GAAATCCCTTCCATTTATTGGTGAAGGAAGTGTAAATAGTGTAAATTTCTTAAGATCACCAAGCTTATAATTGATACATGGATATTTGCAGAGATTATTATTATTATTATTATTATTATTATTATTATTATTATTATTATTATTACTTGCTAAGCTACAACCCTAGTTGGAAAAGCAAGATGCTATAAGCCCAGGGGCTCCAACAGGGAAAATAGGTCAGTGAGGAAAGGAAAGAAAAAGGAAAATGAAATATTTTAAGAAGAGCAACAATATTAAAATAATTATCACTTTATAAACTATGAAAACTTTAACAAAACAAGAGGAAGAGAAAAAGATATAAGATAGAACAGTGTGCCCGAGTGTACCCTCAAGCATGAGAACTCTAACCCAAGACAGTGGAAGACCATGGTACAGAGATTATGGCAACAATGGTTTGATTTTGGAGTGTCCTTCTCCTAGAAGAGCTGCTGACCATTGCTAAAGAGTGTCTTCTACCTTTACACTGCAGTAAGAATTGTTTGGTAATCTCAGTGTTGTCAGGTGTATGAGGACAGAGGAGAATATGTAAAGAATAGTCCAAACTATTCAGTGTGTGAGTGTGTCGGCAAATGGAAAATGAACCGTAACCAGAGAGAAGGATCCAATGTAGTACTGTCTGGCCCGTCAAAAGACCCCATAACTCTCTAGTGGTAGTATCTCAACGGGTGGCTGGTGCCCTGGCCATCCTACTACCTATTATTATTATATCTTAATGACAGGTTTTCATTATGAATAGCACTGGAATTGTTTGCTCTTTTTTTTCTCCTTTCTTTTAACTGAAAAACATTTTTTTGCTTGTTCTCTTATCACAGTATCCTACTATTATTTCCCTTTGCTCTTTGATGAAATTGATGGACCTCGCCACATTTTCGTTGGCATAATAATTTGATTTTAAAGCTTACATAACATTTGAAATAAAAATGAAGTTCCGTAAGAAAAATAACAATTTGATAAAGGCTTCAATTATATTTATTGGTACCAATAACAATTGTTAATGATGTGTCATGACAAAACACGCTTATAAAACCGTGTGTATTCAAACATTGTGAAATTCTAAATTAGACAGAAAAGCATCTTTTAAAACCTTGAGGCAGTCCTTGTCTTGAAAGTATGGCTTACGCCTTGAATGCTTGCAAGACAAACTTGCAGATAAGCAAGTTAGTAATCTCTCTCTCTCTCTCTCTCTCTCTCTCTCTCTCTCTCTCTCTCTCTCTCTCTCTCTCAGTAGTGTGTGAAACAAACGTGAATTGAGTTATGTAGTAGAATTATGAGACATTGTAAAGCAATTGCAAAAAAATATTGAACAGGTTTGAAAAATACTCCTTTCGTATATACATCCCATCCATCAAATTATATCTGATAATGAGATTTATGTAATAAAAAATACTAATGTAATTTGTTGATAAGGACTGATGCGCTCCTGAAAAGTAATGCTTGAGAAACTGCAAATACGGAAGTGTACAATTGCCAACTGATACATTGTCAAGTGTCGGTGCATCGGGTTTAGAAATATGTGTACTTTCAAGATTTGCACTTCATAACGACTTTAACATTTATCTATTTTTTATATTTTCTTAAATGGACCTATTTTTTAATGATTAAAAATACATGTAGATACATTATTTACCTTTAGTATAAGTCTCCTTTATTATGATTAAATTTACTTCTTTATTCTATTCTGATTTTTTTTCTTTATGTATGCTTTACACGTACATATTTCTACGGATGGTCTTTGTTGTAATACCCAATTAAAGGGAACTTTTATGCAGTGGAGCTCCTATTATTTTAACCTTTCAGTCAAAGTCACAGAATAATTAAGGATTTTTTCACATATGCAATT
>NC_090759.1:24841883-24844383 GCF_036898095.1 Palaemon carinicauda
AAATTTTATGTGCATAATTTTAAGGCAATAATACTTAACTCGTAAATGGCGTTAGAAGTCAGTTTTGTTCACAAATCCTAATGTTTATTATCTTTGCAATACTTTGATCCTGTACTCCTTCAGTATTTCCGTGTTCTATATTGGTTGCTTCGGTAAAGCTTGTGAAGTTGAGAGTTAGTGAATTCGTTTCCTCCGGCAGTACAGGAACACAGGTTAACATTAATTTCATGTTAAAAACTTGAAAGAATAACTTCTTTTTCTTTCTTTTTCTTTAGGAAACTTAGTTTCATCAATAAGGAAACAGCGTTAAACTTGCATTTCAGTGTGAAGTAACGCAAGGAGGATTTTCTACTTCGTAGTGGGAGAGTTAGATCTTGACGATCATATAAAGTTTATATTCACTTTTAATTGTTGTGTACAGTTTTACATTTGCTACCGTTGAACATTCTCTCTCTCTCTCTCTCTCTCTCTCTCTCTCTCCTATTCATAGAGTAGCGTGTGCCTTATTTATAAGCCTAGCATCTCTGTCTATCTTTCTTGCTTATTGTTTACAGGGGAAATCGTGCAATATTTACATAACATTCCTCTCTCTCTCTCTCTCTCTCTCTCTCTCTCTCTCTCTCTCTCTTGCTACTATCAATAGAGTAGCCTGTACATTATTTATCAGCCTCGTATCTTTAACTATTGCTTGCTTACTATTTACAGAGTAGCTTAGTGCATATCTTTCTTGCTTACTGTTAACAGAGTAACTTCCTACATTATTTATTTAACAATCAAGTCTCTCTCTCTCTCTCTCTCTCTCTCTCTCTCTCTCGTGTCAGTATTGCCGAGTGCCCTGTTATGGCAAGGACTCCCCAGCGACCGGGGGAGATCCTATATAACGTCCTCGGAATCTTTTGAGCCTAGTTGGGAAAATTGCTCCGATTTCTTTTCCCTCGAACGACCGGCCTGGTTCCAGGAAAACCTTGGATTAAGTTACATTCCACCAGGCCAGACAACTCTTTTCAAGTTTTCGGGGGGAGGGGGGAGGGGGAGACGAGAGTTTTCGGGGGGAAAAAGTACTGAGAGTAGGCCAACAGGATGTACCTCGCCCCCCCCCCCCCGACCTCCCCTTGCCTTCCTCTCCAGAAACTACCTTGTCTCCTGATCCTCTAGCTGTCATCGTCAAGATTATTTATTTTCTTTTTGTATCTTCGTTATCAAGGTATTAGTGACTGGTTGTTATTGTTTCCTTCAGCTTTAAGGTTAAGTTTTACTTCAAGTATTTCTCTCCGTTGGTTGGTTGGCTATATACTACATGAAACCCAAAGAACAAATTCTTATATTTTTTCTTCTATTTACAATAGGCTAAGTGTGGTATTGTGTATAGTCATGTTCTGGATAAAAGATCCGTTTCATACATTCCTTTATCTTTATTACCATTGATTGTTAAGTCAATAAAATCAAAGGATCTTTAATAATGTAAGTATTTGTTCAATAATGGAAATCCCTTCCATTTATTGGTGAAGGAAGTGTAAATAGTGTAAATTTCTTAAGATCACCAAGCTTATAATTGATACATGGATATTTGCAGAGATTATTATTATTATTATTATTATTATTATTATTATTATTATTATTATTATTATTACTTGCTAAGCTACAACCCTAGTTGGAAAAGCAAGATGCTATAAGCCCAGGGGCTCCAACAGGGAAAATAGGTCAGTGAGGAAAGGAAAGAAAAAGGAAAATGAAATATTTTAAGAAGAGCAACAATATTAAAATAATTATCACTTTATAAACTATGAAAACTTTAACAAAACAAGAGGAAGAGAAAAAGATATAAGATAGAACAGTGTGCCCGAGTGTACCCTCAAGCATGAGAACTCTAACCCAAGACAGTGGAAGACCATGGTACAGAGATTATGGCAACAATGGTTTGATTTTGGAGTGTCCTTCTCCTAGAAGAGCTGCTGACCATTGCTAAAGAGTGTCTTCTACCTTTACACTGCAGTAAGAATTGTTTGGTAATCTCAGTGTTGTCAGGTGTATGAGGACAGAGGAGAATATGTAAAGAATAGTCCAAACTATTCAGTGTGTGAGTGTGTCGGCAAATGGAAAATGAACCGTAACCAGAGAGAAGGATCCAATGTAGTACTGTCTGGCCCGTCAAAAGACCCCATAACTCTCTAGTGGTAGTATCTCAACGGGTGGCTGGTGCCCTGGCCATCCTACTACCTATTATTATTATATCTTAATGACAGGTTTTCATTATGAATAGCACTGGAATTGTTTGCTCTTTTTTTTCTCCTTTCTTTTAACTGAAAAACATTTTTTTGCTTGTTCTCTTATCACAGTATCCTACTATTATTTCCCTTTGCTCTTTGATGAAATTGATGGACCTCGCCACATTTTCGTTGGCATAATAATTTGATTTTAAAGCTTACATAACATTTGAAATAAAAATGAAGTTCCGTAAGAAAAATAACAATTTGATAAAGGCTTCAATTATATTTATTGG